>NC_050084.1:0-300000 GCF_009764565.3 Dermochelys coriacea | reverse complement strand
AGATTTCCCATGGGTTGCAACCAACCAATACAATCTGCTTTTGCAGTGTGGCTCTCAGTTGTATGTGGGCACAACATACTGTACAGGTCTGGCAAACTCAAGCAAGAATATTGTTTGGCATGCCTTTGCTTTTATTCATGTTATATAGTCAGAGCCTTGGTGTGCAAGTTTAAAATTTTCCCTACACTTTTTTAAATAGTTACCTCAATGAAAGATTCATCACCAAATGGAATCTACTTGTCTCAGTTCTGAGCAAATCTGTGTGGGACATCTAATTCATTTAATTGTATATTGACTGTTAAAGTAACACTGTTCCTAAATGTGTGTCAAATATAAACTTTTAAAAACATGTTCCTTTTCTTTTAGATTCAGCCAAGCAGGAGATCAGCAGACAAGGAATTGGCACAGGAAAACATCAATGGCATAGAGAAACCTCACAGTCCTGAGCCATATGAGTTCTGAAGTCAGAACTTAATTATATTGATTCAGATATCAGAGATGCTTATCTTCCCTATTTCTTAGCGATTATAGACCTTCCTCTGTAGGAGATGGAGTCAGGCAGTGCAAAGGGTCCCACAGGTAGGGCTGTTCAGATCATAGATTTTAAAAGCTCTGTAGAAAGAAATTTCTTGTGGAAATGACTATTTCTATTGTCACCATAGGAGGTAACTCTCTAGTGGTCCTGCATGGAATCAGGGCTCTAATGACAGCTCTTGATCAGTGCTGGCCAACATGAGATCATAGTGGAAATCTCTATTCCGGTGATTTAATCTAAAGTAATAGCATTCTGCAGCAGCTTCCAGGACTGCTGCTTTCCTGCTTTTTGTAGGAGATTTTAGTAACCATGCAGTTGACTTTTTTTTAAGAACTTAAGTGAACTTAAGTGAAATTATTTTAAAAACAAAGTTTTATTTATTAGATACACAATTATTGAGCTTATTTTAAAGTATTTTTGAATTTTGATGAATAAATGTTAGTAAATCATCTTTGGGAAGCAACCAATTATAGGGCAACAAAAGTAATATGAAAACAAGGTATTTGGGTCGCATGGATTTTCCTTTGACTTTTGACCCCTTTTACTTTCTGCCCCACATTTCAATAATAATCTTTCTGAATAATTTTCCTGCTTGAAATGTTAAAGACAAGCACACATCCAGCAAACCAAACCTTTACTTGATTTCTGATGCCTCTTTCATTGGTAATGAAAATCATAGAGGAATTTGCCTATTACCCTCAGGGACATGACAGACCTTTTTTTACTAGCTGGCAACTTGGAGTCAATCCAATATCGTGGTTTCAGAAATAAATTTTTTTAAATGCTGTTGCTTAACATTAAAATAGTTCTCAAATTGTGGTCCATGGAGCACTTATTGGTAAAGAGCTGACTGGTCACATGATGCAAACTCCTCCTTTCCAGCTGTTAAATTATATTAAAAGAAGCTTAAAAAAAATGGTTTATCTTATTGCAATTAATTTGCTGGGGAGGAAGGGGTGTAAAGGTTATATGAAACTTTTGGAGACCATTCATAAACCTCCATAGACCCTTAAATTGCAGAGCCAGTAAAGGGTACTTCTTGCTACCATTCTCTGCTTTCTACATGGGTACACAATTTCAGCAACATACAAACTTGTGATAAGTAATCTGTTAGTTATCTCTAAGTTTATTGTAAATAATGGCAATAGTGAAAATACAAAACTCAGATCAGGAAAAGGAGATGCAGAAACAAGACATTGGTGTATATATTTTTGGAGAATGTATGGGGGAAACAGGATGGATTCCTTCCTGCTCAGTCTTGAAGCCTTGACTAGCTATCTTAAGGCTCGTCTACGCTACCACTTTTGTTGGTATAATTTATTTAAATTTATATAAAACACACCCCTGAATGATGTAAGTTAGTGACAGATGTGCTGTTGTGGACAGTGCTATGTTGGCAAGAGAGCTTCTCCCACCAACATAGCTTCCGTTGCTCGTGGAAGTGGCTTTATGTTGACGAGAGAGCTCTCCCCCGTTGGCATAGAGTGGCTACATGAGCGATTTTTATAGTGGTGCAGTTGCATCAGTACAGCTGTGCTGCTGTAAGTTCGCTAGTGTAGACATGGCCTTTGGAGTTAGAAAGTGAATTCACTGGTAATTGAATCTGTCTTAAGGTGCTGTAGTTATGACTGGTGTATAAGATTTTCTGGGTTCAGAAGGCCTTAGCTTTAAGCTTTGGAAATAGCAGTATGTAGAATGCTCTGGTTAGCTTGTCAGAGCTTTATGGATTGAAGACCACCTAGTTTTTGAGGTTTCTAGTTCCCATATACTTAGATTTATGTTGTCAGGTGCCTGAACTTAATGCTTTGGCACTGGGAACTGTTTACTTGCCAACAGTAAGTGTGGGGGCAGAAGATACTGTGTACCAGCACAAGAATTAATACAGCTCTTATGTATAAAACATGAAAAATGTAATCCTGTTGATAGACTGCTATAAAATGAGATTACGTTGTATTGTCATTTGTACCATTGTTGTGTAAAATTTGCTTTACACTAAAGAACTTTTTCAGTTTATTTTCAATAGAAATATACTAAATGCCCCTTCTGCATCACAAAACGAACTGTAGTTTAAGCTCTCTTTTTCTAAATTTGAAATTGATTGTATAAATCTGTTTTCATGCTTCCCATGAGGAGGTTCATAGGGGAAAAATACAAAAGACTAGGGAACTGAGTTCTTCAAATTCCGAGCACAGCTGGTAATGGGGTGGGGACCAAAATCCAATTTCTGCTGCTCAGGACACACATTCCATTTGTAGGCATCTTTGCGGATATTTCAGGAGCTGAACACTGATGTAGAGAAGTTTACATGGCTCCCAACACCCCTGCTTCTTACCACATGAGGGCTGACCATTAGTCAATTATTGGAGTTGGAAGGTGCCCTTTATAAATTTAGGGCTTCACGTCACAGGACTCTGATCAAAATCACATCTGTTGTGGGCTTTTCCAACAATAAGATCTTTATCCACTAACTACATAAGACTTGAATACCCTGGGGTCTTGGTGAGGAGCTTTGTATCATATTATAGATTCCTTTGTTAGGCATTGTACATACAGTAGCAAATTAATTCTAAATTTTGTCTGTTACCTTGATTCGTAAAGGATTTTTAAAGAATATTTTGTGACCAGTATCATGCAGCTTCTTGATGGAATTTAATTTTTTCCTTAAATACTAATTTACTTGTATAATATTTAGAAATGGCTTTTAAATCCATTTATTTTTTTAAGGAACTGCGTGTATCAGTCTGAAGTGAGTCTTGGTGATGAAGAGTCCATCAAGTGCATTAGTCACTTCTTGTATTTTAAACAATTGAATATTTTTTTTTTGAAAAAAGAAAAGGAGTACTTGTGGCACCTTAGAGACTAACAAATTTATTAGTTAGTGTTAGTCTCTAAGGTGCCACAAGTACTCCTTTTCTTTTTGCGAATACAGACTAACACGACTGCTACTCTGAAACCTTTTTTTTTTTGAGGAGCTGGGGGGAATTCTCCCCTGTATTATAATTTTCACACAAGCCTTTGATAACCATTTTTGGTGTGCAGTTGGATACTTGTATTTTGAGAGATTATGCTGCAGTAGGGTAGTAAGAAATACACTGTAAGGGATTGAATCATTCCAAACAAGGGCCCAAGGGGTAATGTAATTCTCCTTTGGAGATAATGGATTCATCTTGAAATAAAATTCTCCCTTTTGAAGGAGTTCTGTATTTAATGTCTCTCCCATTGAACTGGATCCTAAAGGGCCAGAAAGCCCTTCAGCTACAAGGGTATCTGAGTACAAAAATCATCTGAAACTTTAAAATGTTTAGAATGCTGGATATAAAGAGCAAAAGCACTTGTCTGGGATGGGTCACTTTAGTATTGAATTCTAGACTGCAAGTGGTAGGCAGAAGGAAACTACTTTAATCTGGTCTTCCACATAAGGCTGAAGCGTTCTTCTATCAGAATCTTTTGAGTTAGGGGAAAGGTTTTGTTTTGTTTTTTACACAAATTAGCGTCATTGGTTTTGTAGCACTTCAAAGTTCTGGGTAAGTCAGGTCACTAAGAAGGTCTCTGATAGTTCAACAGAAAAAGCATATACTCCATGTGGGTGGCAAGTATGTCCAAATTCAGCCCTAGTTAACCCAAGTACAGGTCCGTTTACTTCATTGGACTTATCCCTGGTTATATCAGGAATACATTTGACCTGGTATGGTAGTGTCATTTGAATTTTCCTTATCCCTGAAGGAAATGGAGTAGTTTTCTGGAAACTTTTCTTTAAATATCATAAAGGGCTTACATATACTGTGCAGCTGTTTTAATGTCCTTCCAAAACTTTATAAATTAGTGAAATAAAAGTCTTAGGCTTTGTCTATACTACCAACTTATGTTGCTGCTGTTACATCGCTCAGGGGTATGGAAAATCCACACCCCTGACCAACGTAGTTATACAAACCTAACCTCAGGTATAGATAGCGCTATGTTGACAGAAGGGCTTCTGTCAGCATAGCTACTGCTGCTGATGGGAGTAGTTCTCAGGTAGGCCTAGGTAGTGTCTTCACTAAGCATTACAGTATCTACAAGTTTTAAGTGTTGACAAGGCCTAAGTAATACATTCAGTTTTGAACAGATTTCTTAACAGATGATTTTGGAGCTTTGCTGATTGATGACTTTAGATCTAACTTCTGATCAGTAAGTATAAGAAATGGTCCATGGATGAGGCATACTTTAATTTATTTACTTGTAATCACCATTGTCAGTAATGCTGGAAATTAGGTCTTTCACGCTCTGTAGATAACATCTTGCAAACCTGGAGTGTAGCGAAGCGAAGACTCACCAGCGCGGTGCCTCCTGCTGGTCATCTGGGAATTAGCTCTTTTTCAGCATACAGAGCGCCCTCTGCAGGCTGGTGTCTCGCCTGCTGCTGGCCCCATGTTCCTCCTGGAGCCTCTTTACCTCAGGGTTCTGCCCCTGCAGTACCCTCATACTCTGGGTCTCCCCCCCTTGGGGAACCCCTAACCCACTAAACCCTCCTTGCCTCAGTGGCTACTGCCAGTCATCATCTAGCCCTTGCTCACTGGGGCAGACTGCAGTCTGTAATGGCCACTCATCATTGGCAAGGGGTTAGGACCTGCTGCCTTTGCCTATCCCCAGGCTGCACCTCTGTAGCCCCAGTACCTCTGTAGGCCTTCACCAGGGCCTGCAGCCTGGTGGGTTTTCTGGGCTGGAGCTCCCCAGCTCCCTTTTCCCCAGCTCTGTTCTGCTTCAGGTACCTTGCTCTCAGGCAGCTAGCCCTTCCCACTCTAGGGCTAGAGAGAGACTCCTCTCAGCTCTAGGCTCACAGACTTTTATAGGGCCAATTGTGGCCTGATTGGGCTGGGTACACCTGTGGCTGCTTCCCCAATCAGCCTAGCTTTTCACAGCTGCAGCCCTCTCCAGGGCTGCTTTTAACCCCTGTTCTTCAGGAGTGAGGAAGCCACCCCACTACATGGAGTAAAATATCTTTTTAGCTAGTATGGGAGAAGATGAAAGCACATTTAAGATTTTCAGATCCTTCTGGAAGCTCACACACAATAAAAAACCTGGATAATTCACAGTTCTTTGGGGAAAGACAGAATTATGAGGTAAGCTGCATATCAGATGATGAAATAAGGGGACACTAACTCACAGAAATTGCTGGAATATATAGTCTGTTTTGGTATTTTGAGTATCCAAAACTGGCTAATACAAATGGCACATGGCTCATTAGTTACAAGTTTGGTTGTGTTTTTTTTTTTAAAGGTGCTTTTTTGCCTTTCTGTTTTCATAATGCCCTTATCGTCTTGTACATGATAAATAGGAGCCCAGCTGGCAGACAACATATTTCCTTACTTTTCCAAACTTTATTCCTAATCATTTTAATCTTGTTTCATATAAAAATCTCCATCCCTGATGTCTCCTCATTCCATTCCCATTGGCTCTTTTCTATTTCTGCTATGTCTTATTTGAGATAAGTTAGCCAACTAAATGTAGTACAAGGTGAGGATCTAATGTCGTTTCATATAATGACATTCTGCATTTTCACCTCCCATATTTTATATATTGTATAGCATCATCTTTTACCACTGCTGTACATTTAGCTGCCCACCATGAAACCTAGCTCTGATTCCTAATGCAGAATTGATCAATGTGTACAATAGTTTAGTCTAATTTAATGTTGTGCCAGGATTATTTGTTGCATTCTCTTTCTGAGATTTTCAGAATTATTAAAATACTAAAAGTATTAAAATGTATGTTTGGTTAGAATCCTATTGGAAGGAAGTTGAGTGTAGATAGACCAATATGCAACATGTATATTATTTGGTTAGTCTATAAAGTTTGATTGGATCTTTTAATATTTTGTTTTTATATAACAAGAAAATCTCCATAATCTCTAGGATTTCATAAAGATGTGATGTAACATGAATTACTATGTGCCTTATAATAAAATTATTCTTTTAATAGAACCTGGCAAGAGACAGCAAAACAGATCACTTGTACTTAATGTAGTATAAGTGCATATTAGAATTGTGGATATCCTCCAATCTCTGATGACAGCATTTCCATCTCTGCCATAAACCAGATTTGTTGAGGTCAATTGACTCTGCAAACCAATACGATTTTCATTTTAAATTTCTAGCATTTATTAATCAACAAGAGAAGTAAGCCACAAGGTAGCATCACTGAGCTCATTTGTTCTGCTCCTTAAATAGTCAGAAAAATTGTTTGACTGTAGAAGGGAAGTCTCTCTGATTTGAAGTTTCAGGGGTTTTTTAAATGAGGAAAGTACTTTAGTCTGGCCGCTAATGCAGGATACAGCTGTTTTTAGAGCCAAATTGCTACAAATACCACTCCAGGACTAACATTTAGGGCCTGATTTTTTTAAAAAAAAAGACCTACACTTTCATGAGTAGTATGGGTTAGAGTGGCAGACTGGGGGCAGATTTGTGGCTTGGGGAAGGTGGAGATATAACAGAGCACCAGAGACGGTCAGTCCTCACCTTTCTCTGGCTAGGAAACCCCTAGAAGGGAGTGGCTAGCTTAATGGAGAGTGAACGTCTGGGAGTAAGATGCACATGGGGGCAGGAAGTTGCTTTTTGCTTAGTGGTCTCCAAACTTGGGCACACACCCCGTGGGGGCTAGGAGGAATGTTCGGGGGGGGCATGGTGGGGCTCAGGCCAGCCCAACAAGGGGGCAGGAAGGGAGCATCACCCTTTCCTGCTCCGCTCCCATCTCTACTTTGGCCCTGGCTCCAAGCTGTGGATCTGCTCCCGGCCTACCCCCAGCCTCCGCCCCGGCTGCAGACCTGCCACCTTGCTGCTGCCACAGCTCCCTTGGCCATGTCCACACACACCTGGAGCTGCGGCCCTGACTTCTGGGTGGGAGGGGTAGATGGGGTAAGGGAGGGGCATAACCATGAAAAGTTAGGGGACCATTGGCTTACAGGCTCACTGCTGAGGGAGGTAAGGTCAGTGAAGAGCAGGAGGTTCTCCTTTGGCTCAAGGAGAGGAAGAAGTTTGAATAAATGTTTGTAAAAGTACCTTGAAGATGAGTCCCTTTATAAATGCTAAATTATTGGTATTAGAGTAGGTGGTGTCTCTTCCCTTAGTCTCCATCCGTGGTAACATTTAGACTGTCTACATTTAATTTTTATGCCATCATAGTTTGTGTCACGCAGGAGTGTGAATAAACAACCCCCTTGAGCAATGTAAATTACATTGGCATAAGCGCTAGAGTGCACAGCCCTGTGCTGGTAGGAGAGCTTCTCCTAGCAATGTAGTGTCTGCCTCTTGTGAGAGTGGATTTTTATGCCAATGGGAGAGCTCTCTCCCATCAGCATAGAGCATTTTCACCACACGTGCTGCAGCTGTAGGGCTCATAAGTGTAGACGTGCTCTTAGACTTCAACAAGAAGGAGAAATGTTTTTGATGGAACTGTGTGGTTTTAAAAAAAAAAAAATTGCAGTGAGGGAATGTCCTTCCTTGAAAAACTAAATTACCAAAAGAAGCTGCTTTCATCTCAGATGATGTACAGACGCATTTTTATGCAACAATGTTTCAAACATGCTAGTGGCAAGTTACTCTAGTAATGTTTTGTATGTGCCGCACAGCCAAAGAGCCCTAGTTGTTTTCCTGTTTTTTCTCCAGATTGCATGGTAAATATAGTTAGAATGCTAGTGACAGCTACAGTTAAGTTTGCCTAAGTCTTTCATTTATAAGCATCTGTTTTCACTCACCTTTCTGTGACTATGAACCCTCTGTCCAGTGTTTTGTTTTTGCTTTGTTGGAGAAGTTTGCCAAGATTCCTTGAAGGGCATGGGTGACTTAATGTCATGTGCCTAAAACTTAGTTTTCACTTTTCAGGCAGAACTTTTCCAGGTCTGGTCACTACCCAGAATTTAATCTTCTCTAACTTTCCCAAGCAAAAACAGTTCACCTGAGTGAGTAGTAGCAAAACAAAAATTCACTTTCTATTATAAATTTTTTTTTTATTTTTAGCAGGTCTAATACTGAATCAACTGGGATTAGAAAGATGGCAGTGAAATAGACTTAGTGAGAAATGCTGATTGTTCAGATGAAAACTGGTTTTGATTTACTTGACTTACGAGAAGAGTTGAAAATTTAATTTCATGCAATCTTTGCACCCAGGGTCTAATTTTTAAACACTGTTTACTTTCTTCTAAGCAAAGGAAGGATGTATGTGGATATATAGCTTACTGAGCAATATGACCTGCAGTTAAAGATCAGTCTCATTCTCTTTGTAGTAAAGAGCACATAGAAGCTCTGCTTCATTCAGTGCATACTGGCTTATGTAATTAAAAAAAACTATGCACTTGACATAATGTTTCTGTTGCATAAGACACATACTGAATAAGGCAAGGGCTCCACATGAATCCCTTGTTTCAGTTTTCATTGTACCTTACAGAGGATATATGGTCCCAATGGTGTCTAGCCAGAAAACAAAATTATGGATTTTTTCTTAAAAAAAACAAACAAAAAATAAAACCCACTTGTGAATATTGTTTGCATTGTTAAGCATTCAGATTAGGAAATTCCAAACATAATGTTTGAGCTGGGTGAAACCTTGTAATGGGTTGAGTTAAACCCTTGACAATTGTTAGATGTGAATTTACTCTTCAATTAACATAACCATATGCCCCACCTAAAAGAAAAGAGGTTTATGAACTTGCCCAGGAACTTTTGACTGAGTGGTATTTTGGGTAGAGATGTAGGGAGGGTGGTGGAAGCGAGATCAGAAACGGGTCAGATAAGAACGAACTGAGGCTGTGTCTACACTAACACTATTGTCAGTAAAACTTTTGTCAGTCGGGTCTGGAAAAAAAACACTCCGATTGACATAAGTTTCACCGACAAAAGTGCCAGTGTGGACAGTGCTGTGTCAGCAGAAGACACTCTCCTGCCAATGTAGTTACCACTGCTCGTTGGGGATGGTTTAATTATGCCAAAGAGAGCTTTCTGCGGTTGACATTGAGCGGCTACACAGGAGGCTGCTGCTGTAAGGTCTGTAGTGTAGACATAGCCTGAGAGAGAGAGCCTGAACAAGCAGCTGTCAGCAACCTGGTTGACCCTGGAAGAAACCTGGGAAGCAGTTTTTGTGTTGTGGTGCGGGCTAAAAGAGTGCTCTTGGTATTGACCAAAGAAGCTGTTTCCTGCTCTTTGATTCCCTCCATGTTCAGACACAGGACTTTGTACATTCTTAGGTTTTTCTTTGATGCAGTTTTATTTATTTACTGTCTCCAATTTGTGGCACCTTAGAGACTAACAAATTTATTAGAGCATAAGCTTTCGTGAGCTACAGCTCACTTCATCGGATGCATTTGGTGGAAAAAACAGAGGAGAGATTTATATGCACACACACAGAGAACATGAAACAATGGGTTTATCATACACACTGTAAGGAGAGTGATCACTTAAGATAAGCCATCACCAGCAGCAGGGGGGGGAAACACTTCAATCTCTCTGGTCACTCGATCACAGACCTAAGAGTGGCTATACTTCAACAAAAAAGCTTCAAAAACAGACTCCAAGGAGAGACTGCTGAATTGGAATTAATTTGCAAACTGGATACAATTAACTTAGGCTTGAATAGAGACTGGGAATGGATGAGTCATTACACAAAGTAAAACTATTTCCCCATGGTATTTCTCCCTCCCACCCCACTGTTCCTCAGATATTCTTGTTAACTGCTGGAATTAGCCTACCTTGCTTGTCACCATGAAAGGTTTTCCTCCTTTCCCCCCCCTGCTGCTGGTGATGGCTTATCTTAAGTGATCACTCTCCTTACAGTGTGTATGATAAACCCATTGTTTCATGTTCTCTGTGTGTGTGTGTGTGTGTGTGTATATAAATCTCTCCTGTTTTTTCCACCAAATGCATCTGATGAAGTGAACTGTAGCTCACGAAAGCTTATGCTCTAATAAATTTGTTAGTCTCTAAGGTGCCACAAGTACTCCTTTTCTTTTTGCGAATACAGACTAACACGGCTGCTACTCTGAAACCTGTCTCCAATTTGTGTTCCCGACTGGAATACATCCAGGGCCCCAAACGTTGACTACCTGTTCAGGTTGAAAAGGAGCAGCAGTAAGGTTTCATGAGCAACCTCAGCTGACCCAAAAATGTGTATGGGTTTCAGAGTAGAGCTACAGCTATAAGGAAGCTTTTATACTTTTCTTATAGTTTTTTTTATGAGCTGCTCTTCCTCTTCCTTTTCTCCTCCCCCACACACCACCCAACAGAATGAAGGATAACAAAGTATCTGCACACCAAATAATTCTTAGAATTTTAAGACTGAGTGGTCATAGAGTAGGGCATAAATTGATCACGGTCTGAGGTAAGAAAACTTCCCATTATGGTACGGCATTGCACAGTAAATTACAGTATTACTCTTAAAAAGAAAAGGAGTACTTGTGGCACCTTAGAGACTAACAAATTTATTAGAGCATAAGCTTTCGTGAGCTACAGCTCACTTCATCGGATGCATTTGGTGGAAAAAATCTCTCCTCTGCTTTTTCCACCAAATGCATCCGATGAAGTGAGCTGTAGCTCACGAAAGCTTATGCTCTAATAAATTTGTTAGTCTCTAAGGTGCCACGGGTACTCCTTTTCTTTTTGCAAATACAGACTAACACGGCTGCTACTCTGAAACCTGTCATGGGGAAATAGTTTTACTTTGTGTAATGACTCATCCATTCCCAGTCTCTATTCAAGCCTAAGTTAATTGTATCCAGTTTGCAAATTAATTCCAATTCAGCAGTCTCTCGTTGGAGTCTGTTTTTGAAGCTTTTTTGTTGAAGGATAGCCACTCTTAGGTCTGTGATCGAGTGACCAGAGAGATTGAAGTGTTCTCCAATTGGTTTTTGAATGTTATAATTCTTGACGTCTGATTTGTGTCCATTCATTCTTTTACGTAGAGACTGTCCAGTTTGGCCAATGTACATGGCAGAGGGGCATTGCTGGCACATGATGGCATATATCACATTGGTAGATGCGCAGGTGAACGAGCCTCTGATAGTGTGGCTGATGTGATTAGGCCCTATGATGGTATCCCCTGAATAGATATGTGGACAGAGTTGGCAACGGGCTTTGTTGCAAGGATAGGTTCCTGGGTTAGTGGTTCTGTTGTGTGGAGTGTGGTTGCTGGTGAGTATTTGCTTCAGATTGGGGGGCTGTCTGTAAGCAAGGACTGGTCTGTCTCCCAAGATCTGTGAGAGTGATGGCTCGTCCTTCAGGATAGGTTGTAGATCCTTGATGATTCGTTGGAGAGGTTTTAGTTGGGGGCTGAAGGTGATGGCTAGTGGCGTTCTGTTGTTTTCTTTGTTGGGCCTGTCCTGTAGTAGGTGACTTCTGGGTACTCTTTTGGCTCTGTCAATCTGTTTCTTCACTTCAGCAGGTGGGTATTGTAGTTGTAGGAATGCATGATAGAGATCTTGTAGGTGTGTCTCTGTCTGAGGGGTTGGAGCAAATGCGGTTATATCGTAGCGCTTGGCTGTAGACAATGGATCGAGTGGTATGATCTGGATGAAAGCTAGAGGCATGTAGGTAGGAATAGCAGTCAGTAGGTTTCCGATATAGGGTGGTGTTTCTGTGACCATCGCTTATTAGCACCGTAGTGTCCAGGAAGTGGATCTCTTGTGTGGACTGGTCCAGGCTGAGGTTGATGGTGGGATGGAAATTGTTGAAATCATGGTGGAATTCCTCAAGAGCTTCTTTTCCATGGGTCCAGATGATGAAGATGTCATCAATGTAGCGCAAGTAGAGTAGGGGCATTAGGGGACGAGAGCTGAGGAAGCGTTGTTCTAAGTCGGCCATAAAAATGTTGGCATACTGTGGGGCCATGCGGGTACCCATCGCAGTGCCGCTGATTTGAAGGTATACATTGTCACCAAATGTGAAATAGTTATGGGTCAGGACAAAGTCACAAAGTTCTGCCACCAGGTTAGCCGTGACAGTATCGGGGATACTGTTCCTGACGGCTTGTAGTCCATCTTTGTGTGGAATGTTGGTGTAGAGGGCTTCTACATCCATAGTGGCTAGGATGGTGTTTTTAGGAAGATCACCAATGGACTGTAGTTTCCTCAGGAAGTCAGTGGTGTCTCGAAGATAGCTGGGAGTGCTGGTAACGAAGGGCCTGAGGAGGGAGTCTACATAGCCAGACAATCCTGCTGTCAGGGTGCCAATGCCTGAGATGATGGGGCGTCCAGGATTTCCAGGTTTATGGATCTTGGGTAGCAGATAGAATACCCCAGGTCGGGGCTCCAGAGGTGTGTCTGTGCGGATTTGTTCTTGTGCTTTTTCAGGGAGTTTTTTGAGCAAATGCTGTAGTTTCTTTTGGTAACTCTCAGTGGGATCAGAGGGTAATGGCTTGTAGAAAGTGGTGTTGGAGAGCTGCCTAGTAGCCTCTTGTTCATACTCCGACCTATTCATGATGACGACAGCACCTCCTTTGTCAGCCTTTTTGATTATGATGTCAGAGTTGTTTCTGAGGCTGTGGATGGCACTGTGTTCTTCATGGCTGAGGTTATGGGGTAAGCGATGCTGCTTTTCCACAATTTCAGCTCGTACACGTCGGCGGAAGCAGTCTATGTAGATATCCAGGCTGCTGTTTCGACCTTCAGGAGGAGTCCACCCAGAATCCTTCTTTTTGTAGTGTTGGCAGGAAGGTCTCTGTGGGTTAATATATTGGTCAGAGGTGTGTTGGAAATATTCCTTGAGTCTGAGACGTCGAAAATAGGATTCTAGGTCACCACAGAATTGTATCATGTTCGTGGGGGTGGAGGGGCAAAAGGAGAGGCCCCGAGATAGGACAGATTCTTCTTCTGGGCTAAGAGTATAGTTGGATAGATTAACAATATTGCTGGGTGGGTTACGGGAACCATTGTTGTGGCCCCTTGTGGCATATAGTAGTTTAGATAGCTTAGTGTCCTTTTTCTTTTGTAGAGAAGCAAAGTGTGTGTTGTAAATGGCTTGTCTAGTTTTTGTAAAGTCCAGCCACGAGGAAGTTTGTGTGGAAGGTTGGTTCTTTATGAGAGTATCCAGTTTTGAGAGCTCATTCTTAATCTTTCCCTGTTTGCTGTAGAGGATGTTGATCAGGTGGTTCCGCAGTTTCTTTGAGAGTGTGTGGCACAAGCTGTCAGCATTGTCTGTGTGGTATGTAGATTGTAATGGATTTTTTACCTTCAGTCCTTTCGGTATGATGTCCATCTGTTTGCATTTGGAGAGGAAGATGATGTCTCTGTATCTGTGCGAGTTTTTTCATGAAGTTGACAGATTTCCACTCTGGCTAAATTCAGTGCCTTGCATAATGACAGGTTTCAGAGTAGCAGCTGTGTTAGTCTGTATTCACAAAAAGATGCATTTGGTGGAAAAAGCAGAGGAGAAATTTATATATACACACACACACACAGAGAACATGAAACACAATGGGTTTCATACCACTTGATCCATTGTCTACAGCCAAGCGCTACGATATAACCGCATTTGCTCCAACCCCTGAGACAGAGACAAACACCTACAAGATCTCTATCATGCATTCCTACAACTACAATACCCACCTGCTGAAGTGAAGAAACAGATTGACAGAACCAGAAGAGTACCCAGAAGTCACCTACTACAGGACAGGCCCAACAAAGAAAATAACAGAACGCCACTAGCCGTCACCTTCAGCCCCCAACTAAAACCTCTCCAACGCATCATCAAGGATCTACAACCTATCCTGAAGGACGAGCCATCGCTCTCACAGATCCTGGGAGATAGGCCAGTCCTTGCTTACAGACAGCCCCCCAATCTGAAGCAAATACTCACCAGCAACCACACACCACACAACAGAACCACTAACCCAGGAACCTATCCTTGCAACAAAGCCCGTTGCCAACTCTGTCCACATATCTATTCAGGGGATACCATCATAGGGCCTAATCACATCAGCCACACTATCAGAGGCTCGTTCACCTGCGCATCTACCAATGTGATATATGCCATCATGTGCCAGCAATGCCCCTCTGCCATGTACATTGGCCAAACTGGACAGTCTCTACGTAAAAGAATGAATAGACACAAATCAGACGTCAAGAATTATAACATTCAAAAACCAGTTGGAGAACACTTCAATCTCTCTGGTCACTCGATCACAGACCTCAGAGTGGCTATACTTCAACAAAAAAGCTTCAAAAACAGACTCCAACGAGAGACTGCTGAATTGGAATTAATTTGCAAACTGGATACAATTAACTTAGGCTTGAATAGAGACTGGGAATGGATGAGTCATTACACAAAGTAAAACTATTTCCCCATGGTATTTCTCCCTCCCACCCCACCCCCCACTGTTCCTCTGATTTTCTTAAAAAGAAAAGGAGTACTTGTGGCACCTTAGAGACTAACAAATTTATTAGAGCATAAGCTTTCGTGAGCTACAGCTCACTTCATCGGATGCATTTAAATGCATTTAAATGCATCCGATGAAGTGAGCTGTAGCTCACGAAAGCTTATGCTCTAATAAATTTGTTAGTCTCTAAGGTGCCACAAGTACTCCTTTTCTTTTTGCGAATACAGACTAACACGGCTGCTACTCTGAAACCTCTGATATTCTTGTTAACTGCTGGAATTAGCCTACCTTGCTTGTCACCATGAAAGGTTTTCCTCCTTCCCCCCCCCCCCCCGCTGCTGGTGATGGCTTATCTTAAGTGATCACTCTCCTTACAGTGTGTATGATAAACCCATTGTTTCATGTTCTCTGTGTGTGTGTGTATATAAATCTCTCCTCTGTTTTTTCCACCAAATGCATCCGATGAAGTGAGCTGTAGCTCACGAAAGCTTATGCTCCAATAAATTTTTTAGTCTCTAAGGTGCCACAAGTACTCCTTTTCTTCTTGGGACTTTGAGTTGATCTTTAGATTTGTTAAAATTTGTTAGTCTCTAAGGTGCCACAAGTACTCCTGTTCTTTAGATTGGATGAGCTGTCAAAGGTGGAGATAAGATCTCAGGAAATCTAGACTTAAGGCTTTGTATATGCAGTAACCAATACCTTGATTTTTCACCCTGCAGTTTATTGGTAGCTAGTGCAGAGAGCTGCTATTGGCCCACCCTACTCAGAGGCTGGTGGTTGCACTGTGGAATATCTAGGGGGTGGAGTTCACAGGTAGTTTCAGCAAGATCCTATTTGTAGTAGGGTGACCAAATGTCCTGATTTTTATAGGGACAGTCCCGATATTTGGGGCTTTTTCTTTTATAGGCTCCTATTACCCCCCCATCCCGATTTTTCACACTTGCTATCTGGTCACCCTCATTTGTAGTAGCCCAAACTCGAAGACCAAGGGGAGATCCACTGCCTGTCAGATGGGGGCCTTGCAGTGCTGTATGAGCTTAATTTTTTCCTTTGCTTTTCAGTGTTAACAACTTTCATTATTTTATTGCAAGTCTTGTGATAGCTGTTGGGTGTCGTCCATCTCCTCCTCTTCTCTCTTCCCCTCCCTCCCCCCAGCAAGTTCCAGCACCTTGAGTAATGGAAATGTGAGAATCTTGGTTTACTTTTTCTTTTTTTTAAAAAAAAAAAAAAGAAACTTTCCAGCCTTTTTGGTTTAATGAGAAAACTTTTAAAATGTGACCTCATCATTACCCTAGAAGGCAAAAAGAAGGATCCCAAAATCTTTTTGGTTTTTGTTTTGTTTTTTTTTTAAATCTCTCATGCTTTTGTGGTACCTGACTTATGATTATTAATGCCTGGAATTGGCACTATTCTATTTGTATTATCACAGTGCTGCAGATCCGTAGTAAACGAGCCAGACCTCGTGCACTGTGTAAAGATAGAACAAAAGACATTTATCTTCCTGCCCCTAAAAGTTTTCAATCTAAGTATGAGAGGTCAGAGGTGGAGATGAGACCAGCAATAGATGGGGGAATTGTCACATGTCCAGTCAATCAGCCACTCTTGGCCACTCACCAGACTGCTGTGATGGGATCCAGCCACTGAAGAGAGTCCATGCACTTTCCCAGTGTTGTTGTCAATAGGTGCACACTTGGGGTGCAGTCCTTCTGCCTAGCATCCTGTCTTGAGGGCTGATACTTCCATGGTTGAACTGCCTTGTCCGTGTTACCAGTGCTGACCCCTTCAGACTCTGTGTTGCTTAAATACACGCTCTACCAGAATTCAGCTAAAGGTGTGTGCCTTCTGATTTATCTCTTCAAGAGGGCATGTGCTTGGTATAAACACTAAACACACACACAGACCTAGCACAAAATTCTAAATGACCATTGCTTTCTCTTTAATAGCATGAGAAATAGACAGAGCTATATAAACATAATAAACCCTATAGGTATTTCCTGCCTCTGTTTCCTCACCATTCTGAAGCATTTTTTGGGCTGGAGTCATAGTCTTTTGGGGCCACCCAGCATCCTTCTGTTGCATTGTGTGATTTGTGTGCTGCAACATGGAGCTTCACCTGCCCTCTTCCCAACTTGCCTATTCTGACTTTGTCCAGGCTGTCCCCTTCCCTCCTCCTGCCCAAATTTCCTCTGTGGCTCTCCTAGTCTTCCCGTGTGAGTCCTTTTATAACCTTTTAGTCCTTTGGTCATGTGGATCAGCCTTTCTTGGATCAGCCTCTTCAGGTGATCCCAGACCCTTTCCTGGTAACTTTGTTGCTAGGTGACTTCTTCCTGGTTGGGAGCCAATGTTTTGCATAGGATGTTTGCATTTGAATAGAGGACTATCCCAAGTTAGTGACCCTTTGTCAGCCCAGTTTCACTATCCTTTGAAATTTCAGTTCATTGTGGGGGTTAAAGAGCCACCAGAGAAGGTAATAGCCCTGACATTCAAAATTGAATTTGCAGCTTGCTAAAATACAAAGTTTATAATCTTACACAATTTATAAATTGTACAGACATTCCCCAAATTGTCACAGGAATACATTGAAACTGTACTGATCAGCATAATAGGCTGTGGTGTCAGCGCGCACCACTAGCCTAGCCATTGTCAAGTTTCTTGTGGCTCTCGTAGTAAAGGAGGGATTTAAAGGAGGATAATGAGGTAGCTTTGGGGATTTTTACAGGGAGCTTTTCCCAAGTGTGAGAGGTAGCATGGGAGAAAGCACGAATGTGCTTGTTTGAAAATTTAACAAGTGGGCGATGAAAGCTGGCATCGTGGGTTGCTCAGAGGAGGGAGTCAATATTTTGATAAAAGAAAAGGAGCACTTGTGGCACCTTAGAGACCAACAAATTAAATTAAATGGGTGTTATCATACACACTGTATGTATGTGTGTATAACACCCATTGTTTCATGTTCTCTGTGTATATAAATCATCTCCCCACTGTATTTTCCACTGAATGCATCCGATGAAGTGAGCTGTAGCTCACGAAAGCTTTTATGCTCAAATAAATTCGTTGGTCTCTAAGGTGCCACAAGTACTCATTTTCTTTTTGCGAATACAGACTAACACGGCTGCTACTCTGAAACCTGTCATTATTTTGATAATGAATGAAAGATGATAGGAAGGACGAACATAGGTGTGAAGGCTTTAAAAGTGAAGACAAGAAGCTTTTGTATAATGTGGTAGAGAAGGGGGAGCCAGTGAAGGGTTTCAAAGAAAGGGGCGATATGGTCAATGTGATAGGCTAGGGAAATTATCTTTGCAGCAGCATTCAGAATGGATATGAGCAGGGCAAGATTGCATTTGTCAAGGCCAGAGAGAAGGATGTTGCAGTAATCATAAGAACATAAGAATGGCCCTTCTGAGTCAGACCAAAGGTCCATCTAGCCCAGTATCCTGTCTTTCGACAGTGGCCAGTGCCAGATGCCCAAGTGGGAAAATCAAGACATGAGCTGATGAGCGTTTTAGCTGTTTTGATGGATAGGAAAGACCATATCTTAGAGATGTTATGCAGAAAGAATTTGCAAGATTTAAATGTAGCCTCAATATGAGGAGCTATAGAAGGGTCCAAGTCAAAGATGATGCCCAGGTTATGGGCAGAATGGTGGTCAAGAAAAGAAGTAGCAGAGAGGATTTGGGTGGCTGGAGAGGAGGATAAAATTAGGAGTTCTGTTTTAGCCTTCTTGAGTTTGAGCTGATGGCCTATCTACAAGGAGATGTCAGAGACAGACTGAGATTTCAGTTTGGACAGGAAAAGAGAAGTCTGGAGTAGAGAAGTAGATTTGTGAGTGGTAAGCACAGAATTGATAGCTGAATTTGTGTTTGTGGATGTGGGAACCCAGAGATAAAGGACAGAGCTCTGTGGAACCCCTATAAAAAGCTGGAGGGGCCGTTGAGGAGGGTCCGCTGAAGTACATGCTGAAAAAGTGATTAGAAAGGTAGGAGGAGAATCAAAAGAGGACCCAGTAATGGAGACCAAGGGAGAAAAGATTTCCAGAAGAGGCGCATGAGTGGCAGTGTGGAAGATGGCTGACAGGTTGTGGAGGAGGATGGCATACTATTTCTGAGTTTTGCTAGAAAGAGGTAATTAAAGACTTTGGCAAGAGTGCTTCAGTGGAGTACAAAAGGAGGAAGCCTGAGCGTCTAGCATGTAATTGGAGGAGAGAAACGCTCTAGACAGTGATTGTAAACAGCACCTTCAATGATCTTAGAAGTGAAAAGAGGAAGGTGGTTGGGAGAGGCAAGCTGGGTCAAGGGTGTGGGTTTTTTTTGTTCTTTTTGTTTTTATTAAGCTGGGAGAGACTTAGGCTATGTCTACACTGGCAATTGAATGACACAACTTTTGTCTTTCGGAGGTGTTAAAGCCCCCAACCCCGGAAAGACAAAAATTTTGCCGTGACAAGTGCCAGTGTGAACACTGCGTTGTTGGCAGGAGCACGCTCTTGCCGACAAAGCAAACCCCGCTCATTGGGGGTGGAAGCTTTTTGTTGGCAGGAGAGCCGACAAACAACGGCTACACTGCACAACTTTCAGCAGCTGAGGCGACGCAGTCATGTCACTAAAAGATATTTAGTGTAGACAAAGCCTAAAACAAGTTTGTATTGTAAGGGGAAAGAGCCAAAGGAGAGCGGGGAGGTTAAGAGCAGTTAGGGGGAGATCAGAGTGGGCATGAGGGAGCTCAGGAGATGGTTTGGGAAAGAGTCAGCAAGAAGAGGAAAGCAGGCAAAAAACTTCTGCATCTGTGGTGGGAGAAGGACAGAAAGGGAGAGGAGCTGAGAGGAGAGAGGTCAGTGCTGTGTATTGTCAATTTTCTCTTGGAAGAAATTGTCAAGATCCTATGTGGAGAGAAATGAATGGAGGAGTGGGGGGGCAGGTTTGAGGAGTGAGTCAAAAGTAGTGAAAAGGTTCTGGGATTGTGAGTGGAATTCAGTAAAGCTGCGGTGGAATTGTTCAGCTAGGAAGGTGGCAAAATGTATTTGTAGTGCAGGAAGTCAACCTGATCATGGGAATCTCTGCTAGAAAGGTTCTGCAATGTGAGAGCAGGAGTCAGGGAAGTGGATGTTGGGGTTGAGCTGGGTGTTGGCAGGGCAGAAATTGCAATGGGGGAAAGGAGGAAGAGTTAAGGGTGAACGAGAGTGAAGCATGACAAAATCAACAACCATATCAATGGAAGATCGGAGGAGAGGGCTGAGAGCAGATGAGACATCAACACTGATGGGGTGGAAGTCACAGAAGGGCCGAGTGTTTTTTGGGGGTGGAGTGGGGAGTTGATGGGTGATGTTGAAAGAGACCAGGTAATCAGAGAGGGGAAACAGAGATTGGAGACAGAGCAGTACTTGGTGAAAAGAAAGTTTGAGTGAACTTTATGAGTGGGAGAGTTGAACCAGGCTGCAGGTCAAATGAACAGGTTAGGGTGAGGAAATGTGCAGCTAAGGCATCCAATGGATCATCAACAGAGAAGCCAAAATCACCAAAGAGCATGGGAGATTGAGAGGAAGAGAGAGAGACAGAAGTCAAAATCAGAGAGGAAGGCTGATGGAGGAGTTGGGTGGATGGTAGATGTCAGTAACATGGAGGGGTGAAGGAGAGAAGAGTCAGATGCAGTGCTGTTCAGAAGAGGAGAAGAGTTCCCTCTCATTCGTTAAATACTTGAGATTTTGACTCCAGCCATGTTTCTTGACATGTTCTTTATAAAAATGCTTAAGCCATTTAAGTTGTTGCATTAACTTTAGAATAAATTTATTCTAAAGTTAATTCAAAAGAACTGTTTTTATAACAATTTGGTTTAACTTTGTGATTTAAGACAGTGGTTCTCAACGTGGGGTACATGTACCTCTGGGGTACTTAAACTCATCTAGATAGTTGCCTAGTTTTACAACAAAGGCTACATAGAAAGCATTAGCGAAGTCATTACAAACTAAAATTTAATACAGACAATGACTTGTTTATACTGCTCTATATAATATACACTGAAATGTAAGTACAATAGTTATATACCAATTGATTATAATATGGTAAAAATGAGAAAGTAAGCAATTTTTCAGTAATAGCATGCTGTGACACTTTTGTATTTTTATGTCTGATTTTATAAGCAAGTAGTTTTAAGTGAGGTGAAATTTGGCAAGACAAATCAGACTCCTGAAAGGGGTATAGTAGTCTGGAAAGGTTGAGAGCCACTAATTGAAGAGGTAAGAATATTTGTCTTCTCCCTGCAAAGAAGCTGTTGTATCTTGACATATATTTCAAAGTAAATTTATTGCATGTTAAATGTAAATTGCCACTTACTACTTCTGTCCATAAGAAGGGCAACTCTTCATGGCTAAGTGTTATCAGTGTACTCTTTTTGTTTTCTATTAAAATGGGAAGGATGTTTACCAAGGAACTTTAGCAAGCTTATCCTCATTTAGCATCCACGTAGGAAATTCTAATTCTCAGCTGACTTCAGGATAAACAATGCATCTCTGGACATAGATAGTACAGCTGTGTCTAAACAGGAAATATTTCTGAGATGTATTGTGTGTTTTCTGTATCCTAAAAATACACTCTGATAAGGGCTATTGTCTGCACCACCACTATTTCCTTCTCTGCTCCTGCAGCAGTGACACTCGGATGAACCTGCCCTTAATTAATTTGCTGCAGTGGAAGGGCCAGCTCAAGAAAGCTTGAATTATTATGTTTTCCTTGAGGGAGAAATTACTCTGTGTGGTGGCTCTTTTTGAGGCAGAGAACTGTATGACTACCAGGAATATTTCAAATCATCCTCTTGTACCCTGATGACAGATTTTTCTACCTTTTTAATGTGAATGAAATGAGGCAATTGTTTTCGGAATAAAAGTATATGATGGTCACAAAAGAACTCCTCACTGAGTGATTACATTGCTTTTAACACACTTGTAGTTCACGCTCTAAGCATTAACAGAGTACTACTTCATATTCTTGTTTCTGATTCCTCAACTTCTCATGCTCTCCAGATATCTTTCTTGGAGAAGAATGATGTCCATTGTGTTCTGTGGAAGCTAGTTATTTAGATATAGTTCATTTTACCTCTCCCTCCACATTCTTGGACCTTGCCATTTCAGGGACTCTGTACTAAGTTCTGTACTACTCCAAACTGTAGAAATCAGAATGTAGTACAGAGTACTGTAGAGTTGTCACCAGTCTTTCAATAACTGCTTTGTCCAACCCAATACTTAGGGATATCCTGTCTGACAATACAAGCAGTGTTTAGTTACAGTGGGAGCTAGTTCGTCAGGGAGAACTCTGTAGGTTTTAAATTTATTTGAGCATCAACTTTTGTGAGCTATAGCTCACTTCATCGGATGCATGTAGTGGAAAATACAGTGGGGAGATTTTATTTACACAGAGAACATGAAACAATGGATGTTACCATACACACTGTAAGGAGCTTGATCAGGTAAGGTGAGCTATTCCCAGCAAGAGGAAAAAAAACCTTTTGTAGTGATAATCAAGGTGGGCCATTTCCAGCAGTTGACAAGAACGTGGGAGGAACAGTGTGGGGGCAATAAACATGGGTGCGGAACCACCTGATCAACATCCTATACAGAAAACAGGGAAAGATTAAGAATGAGCTCTCAAAACTGGATACTCTCATTTAAAAAAAAAAAAAAACCAACCTTCCACACAAACTTCCTCATGGCTGGACTTTACAAAAACTAGACAAGCCATTTACAACACACACTTTGCTTCTCTAGATAGTTTAGTGTCCTTTTTCTTTTGTAAACTACTACATGCCACAAGGGGCCACAACAGTGAGTCCCTTAACCCACCCAGCAATATTGTTAATCTATCCAGCTAAACTCTTGCCCTGAGATAGGACAGATTCTTCTGCTAGGCGCTCTCCTTCTGCCCCTTCACCCCCACGAACATGTTACAGTTCTGTGGTGACCTAGAATCCTATTTTCGACGTCTCCGACTCAAGGAATATTTCCAACACACCTCTGAAAAACATACTAACCCACAGAGACCTTCCTACCAACACTACAAAAAGAAGGATTCTGGGTGGACTCCTCCTGAAGGTCAAAACAACAGACTGGTCTTCTACATGGAGTGCTTCCGCCGATGTGCACAGGCTGAAATTGTGGAAAAGCGGCATCACTTGCCCCATAACCTCAGCCATGCAGAACACAATGCCATCCACAGCCTCAAAAACAACTCTGACATCATAATAAAAAAGGCTGACAAAGGAGGTGCTGTCATCATCATGAATAGGTCGGAATATGAACAAGAGGCTGCTAGGCAGCTCTCCAACACCACATTTTACAAGCCATTATCCTCTGATCCCACTGAGGGTTACCAAAAGAAACTACACCATTTGCTCAAAAAACTCCCTGAAAAAGCACAAGCACAAGAACAAATCCGCACAGACACACCCCTAGAACCCCGACCTGGGGTATTCTATCTGCTACCCAAGATCCATAAACCTGGAAATCCTGGACGCCCCATCATCTCAGGCATTGGCACCCTGACAGCAGGATTATCTGGCTATGTAGACTCCCTCCTCAGACCCTACGCTACCAGCACTCCTAGCTATCTTCGAGACACCACTGACTTCCTGAGGAAACTACAGTTCATCGGTGATCTTCCTGAAAACACCATCCTAGCCACTATGGATGTAGAAGCCCTCTACACCAACATTCCACACAAACATGGACTACAAGCCGTCAGGAACAGTATCCCCGATACTGTCACTGCTAACCTGGTGGCTGAAGTTTGACTTTGTCCTCACCCATAACTATTTCACATTTGGGGACAATGTATACCTTCAAATCAGCGGCACTGCTATGGGTACCCGCATGGCCCCCACAGTATGCCAATATTTTTATGGCGGACTTAGAATAACGCTGCCTCAGCTCTCGTCCCCTAATGCCCCTACTCTACTTACGCTACATTGATGACATCTTCATCATCTGGACCCATGGAAAAGAAGCCCTTGAGGAATTCCACCATGATTTCAACAATTTCCATCCCACCATCAGCCGCAGCCTGGACCAGTCCACACAAGAGATCCACTTCCTGGACACTACAGTGCTAATAAGCGATGGTTACATAAACACCACCCTATACAGGAAACCTACTGACCACTGTACTTACCTACATGCCTCCAGCTTTCATCCGGACAACACCACATGATTCATAGTCTACAGCCAAGCTCTACGATACAACTGCATTTGCTCCAACCCCTCAGACAGAGACAAACACCTACAAGATCTCTATCATGCATTCCTACAACTGCAATACCCACCTGCTGAAGTGAAGAAACAGATTGACAGAGCCAGAAGAGTACCCAGAAGTCACCTACTACAGGACAGACCCAACAAAGAAAACAACAGAACGCCACTAGCCATCACCTTCAGCCCCCAACTAAAACCTCTCCAACGCATCATCAAGGATCTACAACCTATCCTGAAGGACAACCCATCACTCTCACAGATCTTGGGAGGCAGGCTAGTCCTTGCTTACAGACAGCCCCCCAATCTGAAGCAAATACTCACCAGCAACCACGCAACAAAAACACTAACCCAGGAATCTATCCTTGCAACAAAGCCCGTTGCCAACTGTGTCCACATATCTATTCAGGGGACACCATCATAGGGCCTAATCACATCAGCCACACTATCAGAGGCTCATTCACCTGCACATCTACCAATGTGAAATATGCCATCATGTGCCAGCAATGCACCACTGCCATGTACATTGGTCAAACTGGACAGTCTCTACATTAAAGAATAAATGGACACAAATCAGACCTCAAGAATTATAACATTCAAAAACCAGTCGGAGAACACTTCGGTCTCTCTGGTCACTCGATTACAGACCTAAAAGTTGCAATTCTTCAACAAAAAAAACTTAAACAGACTCCGAGAGACTGCTGAATTGGAATTAATTTGCATACTGGACACCATTATGTTTGGCTTGAATAAAGACTGGGAGTGGATGTGTCATTACACAAAATAAAACTATTTCCCCGTGTTTATTTTTCCCCCTACTGTTCCTCACACGTTCTTGTCAACTGCTGGAAATGGCTTACCTTGATTATCACTACAAAAGGGGTTTTTTTCCTCTCCTGCTGGTAATAGCTCACCTTACCTGATCACTCTCGTTACAGTGTGTATGGTAACACCCATTGTTTCATGTTCTCTGTGTATATAAAATCTCCCTACTGTATTTTCCACTGCATGCAACCGATGAAGTGAACTGTAGCTCACAAAAGCTTATGCTCAAATAAAATTTAGTCTCTAAGGTTCCACAAGTACTCCTTTTCTTTTTGCAGATACAGACTAACATAGCTGCTACTCTGAAATCTGTAGGTTTTGTCTCTCCAGAAGCCTCAGTTTAAAAACAAAACAAAAAACCCTTTTACATTGATTGTAACAGAGTTCTATTTTCTTTCTACCAGAAGGGCTATTACAACTACATGTCAAGATAATATTAATATATATATATATATATATATAGTCAAACCAGAAAACAGGAAAACTGGTTTAGGGAAACTTGGCTCCTCTCTCTAGCTTGTGTGCTACTGGAGGAAAACGTTGAAGTCATAGAGGAAATCTCAGACATGGGATAAAAATTGGGGATAGAAGCAGAGTGGAAGAAAACAGAGAGAGATGCCGGAAGAATAAAAATATGAAGTCATAAGGAAATTTCTCAAAGAAAGAGACTAATCCACAAGAAAAAAAATTTAAGATAACTTTGTCAGCCATGCCTCTGAAATTGACTGTCTGCATTTGACTATTTGTGATTGATTACATTCTCTATGTAAGCTCAACAGCTTGTGTCTCTCACCAACAGAAGTTGGTTCAATGAAAGATATTACCTCACCCACCTTGACTCTAATATCCTGGGACTGATGTGGCTACAACAGTGCATGAATCTGACTGTCAATCCCACACAAGTAGTGGTGAGGACTTCAGTGTGGTAAACAATTGCTTTGCTACAACCTTGGCTTCTCCTTTAAGATCTAATGCATGGCCTCCCCTTTCTCCTCTGTTTGACATTTTACCTTTTTTATGAGTCTCTTTGCCTATTTGTTCAGTTCTCTTCTTCTAGCTTTTTTACTTTCCTCTTCTGTTTTTCTGTTTACCCTTTCTTGTTTGCTACTGAGATCCAGAAGTTTTATGCATATAATTGAAATTATTCCTTTGAAGATCTGAGAAACAAATTATATTTCACTTGCAAAGATATGAATACTTAAATACCTAGATAGGAAGGATAGATTAGATACTGCTTTATGGTTGTGGGAATAGGACAGTTGCCAGCTGGAGAAATGATGAAGCAATGATTTTTATCCTAGGAAATAGCTCTGGAAAAGGAACCAATAATTTCTATCCTTTGAAACAACCTTGAAGGTAGAATGAAAAATGCATGACAAGGGAAATGCCTCTTGGCCTAGAACAATCTTTTTCCTGTCACATAATACCTAAGGACAGAATAATAATTCCAAGGGCAAGAAATACCAATGCAAGCAACAAACTTTTTGTTCTCAGACCTGCAATGGAATGATCATCTGTGCCATTCTTTTCTTGTTAATCCTTTCACTTGTGGGTGACATTTAAGGTGCTATATATTTATAAATGTTTTAGGATTCAAGTATTCTCAGTAGCAAGCCTCCTCATCTGGAATTACTTCCTCTGGAATCAAGTGTCTGAGCTTAAATATGGCTACCGAGAGTGGATACATCTACCACAGCAGGTTTTGAAATATCCAGCGTTTAGCCTATTTGTTGGTATTTTTTTCTTTGGTCTGTTCAGGATATCTGTTTAGAGGCTTTAAGGATGAAGGGTCATTTGCAGTGTTTCTAAACATTGTCCCCAAAATAGGGAGTAAAGTACAGCCAGGTGCAACACTGATAGATGCCTCAAAGGTATATATGGTGGTTCCAACAGTTTTACCTTGTACTTAGAGTAAGAAATGCTGTGGGGTAACTTTTTTCTCTCTCTTTAATGGTGACTGCTATGTTTGATTTTGTCGGAACTAGTTAACTATGAAGAGCTTAATTAGAATTTAGTTCTATAGTAATTTGAAGGACTTGTTGGAGTTACAGTGGGAATAGTTGGTATTTTCTGTTGCACCATCTCTTTAAATCCAACATCTCAAAGTCCAACACAAAAAGAAAAGGAGGACTTGTGGCACCTTAGAGACTAACAAATTTATTTGAGCATAAGCTTTCGTGAGCTACAGCACAGTCCAACACAGAGAATCTTTCCTGCATAAAATCTCAGGGCAGTGCTTACAAAGTCTACTGTACAGTACTTTTGTGCCAATAACTGTCAAATTCCAGCCATAGCAACCTGACTTTTCTATGTTCTCTGGGTCTGAAATGGAACATCTAGAGTTAACAGCAACAAGCAAGGACATAAATTAACGATTCCTGGAACTGTCTTGACTCACTGTAACGATCCAGAATTTAGTGGAAACTAGTGCTTGAACTTAATTGTAGTTTGAGCTCACACCTACATTTAGTTTAAATACAAGGATTCAGCTCTTCCGCTCACAGTAGGACTTCTGGACCAAAGAATCTACTCAGTCTGTTGTTTCATAGAATACTGTTGCTGTTCCTTGATGTCGGCACCCTCCTCTAAAGGACAGAGAAATCTACTAACTTAGTTCTGGAAAGATGGAACTGCAAATTGAGTACATTCCCACAGGAGAAATCATCCGTGTGGTCAGTCAGAATGGAGAGTGCAAGACTGTAAGCCTGTGTTTCTTACTGTTTTCTCTTTTCACTTCTTGTTTTGGAGTTAGTTATATTCAAAATGAGCAATCTAGTGTCCATTGTTCTGAGTTCAGAAGAAAAGTTAATGTGAGAAGGGTAATGGGGCTACTGCAAAGACTCCTAATTAGAATGATTGTGACCATCTTTTAAATAGAAATTTTCAAACTCAGCAGTGTTATACTTCACCTCAGTGAAAAGAAGAGTCAGTGATTGAGAATTAAGGAAATGGCAGAAGTGTTCAAAACAGTGTTGTTTGAGTACACCACACTTAGCATGATTTGTAATTGATATGGCCCAGGAGCACTTAGTTGGTGCATCAGAATTTGGGAAAGGATTTATAAAATAACTGAAGGAAAGAAAACCAGTTTTAAAAAGAATAAGGTCCAGCCTCTTAGATATCCATTGCCAATCTTGCCACTGGATTCATGTCAGAAATTTAATCCAAAGATTAGTAAATACTAAAGAGTGAAAAATAGGAATAGAACAATGTATCAAGAAAAATAAGATGAAAATTGTCAGCATCTTGTAGAACTGGGTTTTCGATCTAGTTACTTCATGACCACTTTATTGAATTATGTTTCGAATCCTGTGTGTATGTGCATTGCTAATGGACAGTCAGTGCTGGGTGGGTTTTTACCTATAGCTCAACACACAAGTAGAGTTAAATGTTCCTGAGAGCACCACTGTGCATTGTTTTTTAAAAAGCTACAAAATATATTTCTCTCTCTCTTCAGGCTTCCACATGAACAATCTGTGTTGAATTATACTGTACTCAAAGTATTCAATTTTCTAATATCTGTGTAAATGTCACAGAAAAGACTTAAAATAAAATGGGCAGTTCAGAAAGGTTAAAGCCTACAGCATATTTTTATCTGGATTTTTGAAGGTCAAGTAACAAATTGTTGTTTTCCTTTTACTGTCAAGGTATGCCCTGAATAGGAAATTGCAGTTGTCAGTTCTGCTAAATTAAGAATACACTGCAACTAGTTATAAGGTTTCAGAGTAGCAGCCGTGTTAGTCTGTATTCGCAAAAAGAAAAGGAGTACTTGTGGCACCTTAGAGACTAACACATTCATTTGAGCATAAGCTTTCGTGAGCTACAGCTCACTTCATCGGATGCATTTTATAAGGTGTTTTTCTTTCAAGTGAATAAATCTCGCTTCTAAAAGAAATTGACGTTTCACTTCACATTTCTGTATTATTTTTTGTTTGTATATGCTAGAGCTACTCAAGACACAATTGTGAATGATGTGAATTATTTCTGTAGTCATTTAAGCCATACCTAAGTCGTACCTAAACGCAGCTATGTACATATGTCCCTGTCTGTCTATTTTAGGTGCTTCTATGGCTCCCATTATCATAGTATCTGAGTGCCTTATGAGGATAAATACATTTAAAGATTTTAGCAACCCTGTGAGGTAGGGAACTGCCAAAGAGGATGGAGCTAGACTGTTCTCAATGGTGGCAGATGACAGAACAAGAAGCAATGGTCTCAAGTTGTAGTGAGGGAGGTCTAGGTTGGATATTAGGAAAAAACTGTTTCACTAAGAGGGTGGTGAAACACTGGAATGGGTTACCTAGGGAGGTGGTGGAATCTCCATCATTAGAGGTTTTTAAGGCTCAGCTTGACAGAACCCTGGCTGGGATGATTTAGTTGGTGTTGGTCTTGCTTTGAGCAGGGGATTGGACTAGATGACCTCCTGAGGTCTCTTCCAACCCTTATCTTCTATGATTCTATACTGTTATTCCCATTTTACAGAGATGAAATTGAAGCACAAAGAGGCTAAGTGACTTGCCCAAGGTAACACAGGAACCCTTTGGTGGAGCAGAGAACTGAACCTGTCTCTCATATCCCCAGGCTAATGCCCTGACTGCTGGACCATCCTTTCTGTCTTAATACCTCTCTGTATACAGTAATATGTAAAAAATAACTTTCCATTTCCCTACATGTAGTAATCAAACTTTATTTTACCCAGGCCTTGATTTTACTCTAAATTTATGTGATTGGTGTTGCATTTATTAAATATCTTTGCAATACTGATTGCAAAAGTGTTTTGTGCTAAGCAATTGCATGCTGAAGCAAGCATATTCTGTTACTCCAGTTTCCTTTCAATACCATTTTACTAAGCAATTTAAAACTTCCATATGAAAACTGGTGAGCATAACTGCCTTACAGATTGCACAAACATTAATTAAGTAAAACTTACCCGACGACCCCCCCCCCATAAGAAATCCTATACCTCTGGCTGGCCAGAAGGTCATGCTGCAGACACCATTAGTCTTTCCCATCCTCCTTTTAAATGGCCTGCAAGTTGCTTTAAGAGGACATTGGCTGGACTGGATGGTCTCTCCCAAAGAGAACTGTTCACTCAGGCCTTAGCCTGAATGATAGGTACCTGGGAGAGGATACAAAAGAAAAGCTGTTAGTTCGCTACTTAAAAAAAGTTTAAAATATTAATTAAAACTGCGTAAAACAATAATTTGCTATCTTGAGAACAGCACCTGTTATGGAGAAACTTTTGTGCCAGGAACTATAGAGTAGTGCCTCAACAGTCTTGTACAGCAACGGTTGAAGGGGGTGCTGTGAGTGGATATGTTGTTTTCCACAAAACCCAGACTTTTTAGTAAAAAGAAAAGGAGTACTTCTGGCACCTTAGAGACTAACACATTTATTAGAGCATAAGCTTTCGTGAGCTACAGCTCACTTCATCGGATGCATTCGGTGGAAAATACAGTGGAAAGATTTATATATACACACACAGAGAACATGAAACAATGGGTTTTATCATACACACTGTAAGGAGATGCATCCGATGAAGTGAGCTGTAGCTCACGAAAGCTTATGCTCTAATAAATTTGTTAGTCTCTAAGGTGCCACGGGTACTCCTTTTCTTTTTGCGAATACAGACTAACACGGCTGCTACTCTGAAAACTGTAAGGAGAGTGATCACGTAAGATGAGCTATTACCAGCAGCAGGGTGGGGGAGGAGGAAAACCTTTTAGGTTTTAAATCTCCCCACTGTATTTTCTACTGAATGCATCCGATGAAGTGAGCTGTAGCTCTCAAAAGCTTATGCTCAAATAAATTTGTTAGTCTCTAAAGTGCCACAAGTACTTCTTTTTGCGAATACAGACTAACACGGCTGCTACTCTGAGGCTTGTTAGTGTGGCTATGCTGAACGGTTATGGAATAAAATGGTTCTCACAGTGTTTAGCTTCACTATTTCACCATGAAATGATGCAGGCTGCTAGAGTTGATAGGTTTATAGAGTTTCTTGTAGCATCTTCATCGACCTGCAGTCAGCTCTGCTTCCTTACCTTTCCCCTAGTACCTGTACATGGAGAAAGTGAAGCTGAGCTGGAGTTAACTTATTGCCTGTTAGTGACCAGGTAGGGCCTTTACACCCTGTCTCACAATCTGATGGCTGGTTGGTTGATGTGAAATTGGTTGGTTGATGTCATTCTTGTTGGCAGTTGCAGTAGAGGCCAAAGATTCTGTTGTCATGGTGACTGAACTTGTTTCTCAGTAAGGGAGTTGGAGGTCCTTCCATAATAAGGATGAGGCCTATTGGCAGATAGCGTGGATCAACTTAGACCAGTGCTGTACTGGTTCTGTGATTATTCTCTGATTGTCTGTCTAACACTTACACTATTACAAAATATACATATTCATTTAAAAAGAATTACAAAAGAAAACACAAATATGGGGTGTGGTAGGTCCTACATGTAAACAAATCTGATAATGTAAGTACTACTAACAATGTAAGTATTATTTTGCTTGCCTTGAATTTTTAGTTGGAGATGAAATAATCAATTTAGAAATATGTAGGAGACTCACTGTCTGAAAGCTGATGAAGATATGATTTCTGTTGTGGTATGAGAGTTTTTTGGAGAACACACTCTTACAAGGGTATTCAGCATTTGAAAGCATTCTGGAAAATCTGTTCTTGGTTTTAAAGAACAGAGATTGAGAGAATCATGAAGACTTTGTGGTTGGGGTATCAGAATCTGCCTTCATTATGGATTGGGAATCTGTTCTCATTGTTTGGGAATACAGGTGTGGATGGTATGGGAAACATGCTCTCATTGTGAGGTAAGAGAAAAGATTGTGTGCTATGAAGAACCTGTCCTTAGTCTTAAGTAATAAGATACATACTAATCCATTTATTTGTTTATTTGAATCCAGTCATTGTTCTGTCTCCATCATACAAAGCAAGATTTGTGACAATATATATATATATATATATATATATATATATATATATATATATATAGCTCCATCTACAAAAGAAACAAAAGCAAAATAGATTTCCACTCACGTGAACTGTGTTGTAAGGCTCTTTCTCCTCAGTCATTCAAAAAAAAACCTGAAATCACAAGAATGAGATGCGTGTGTAGACGGTGCCTAGCAAAATAGGGTCCTGGACCACGACTAGGCTCCGAGCGCTATGATAATACAAATATAAATAATATATTAGGGAATGGGAGTAGGATGAATGCAACAAACACAATTACTTGTATGTAGTTCCTTGTCTTATGTCCCTTCATTCCCCATCCCTATAAAACAAGATTCCATATCGAAGGGAGAAATGGCAAGTAATGAAAAATGGAAGTGGCCTTTCCTTGAATGGCAGCCTGGAGATACGCAACTAAAATCAACCTTGGAGGAGGACTATATGGCAAACCAGGAATGAATAAAAAGGGACGAGATGAGAACCAGGGAGCCGCACACAGAAATTGACATCACCTGACCCTAAAGGGTAGAAATCTGTGTGCCAACAATTGAGAAAGAGGTTCATTTTTTTAGAACACATGGAATTGCAGTTTAAGACTTGCCTTTCAGGGTTGGAAGCAGATCTTCACTCTAGTCTCCATCATAAACAATTCCTACTGTTTTTAAGGAAGAAATACAGATCCTTTTGAACTAAAGTTATGTATTTAGCTAGAAGAGAAAAGGAAAGCCTTTAGACTAGAGATCCTAAATCTCTAAGACTTTTTTAAATGGCAAAAGAAATAGTTCTATAACAAAATAGATGAAAATTTACCTGCCAAGATCTGAACTAATTTTCAACCCATGGTTCGTTTACAATTTTTAAAAGAGAATGTCTATTTACCTTTTTAAAAAAAAAGGTCCAACTCGCCAACAAGGTGCCACTTCCGTTAGAGTGAAGGATTTAATCCTGCATGGTGTGCACAAGTAGTTGATGCTGCCTCCAGCATGTGGTATAGTGAGGTCAGGACACGGGGAGCATAATGCTATTTTTGACACAGGGTGGGATGCAGTGATGTTGCCTCTGACAAGTGACACAGCACAGTGCTGTCTGTCTCTCACAAAACTCTGTGCTCTCTTCCAGGCTACTTATATACATGGAACATTATTATTGCTAGACTGAGAACTGAATTTCAGCACTGTAGTGACTGATCTGGTAAAGTTATTCCAATTCATTACGTCAGTATCTTCTGTGGAGTTTTTTGCTGTAGTGAGATCAGATACCTTTCATCATCTTTTGCTGACATAAAACTAAGCATCTTGCCTTCCTTTTTAACTTTTGAAAGTAGCAGGGAAGAAAATGAAACGCTAACGCTCTTGATCTGTTCAATTTAGCCCTCTTTTCCACCACATCCTTGGTATAACCAGGAAAATCATCAGCCTGTGTCCTTTCCATGTTAGATTTTTAAGTTCATGGGCTTTTTACAAGTTCCTTAGTATTACATTTTTAAAATATTATAATTATGTTGAGGAGATTTGGTGCAAGCAAGCGATGGACTCTTTCAGTGTCTAAGTTCTGATCTGGGTGCAGAAACAAAAGCGTTAGCAGCATGGTACATAAAAATTCCACAGACCTTCCTTTTTCCAATCCCTCTGGAAGACCAGCAATTCTCAGACTGTTTTCCTTGATTTTCCCTCAAGATCATTAACCATTTTTTTTTCGGGTTGAATAGTCCTTTCCTGTTTATATTCATAGTACGCACTGTAAGGAGATTCTGTTCTCAGCTTCATCTAGTCTTGATGCCAAGCCTTGCAAATTAGCTTGATGTGTACTGGTAATACTTTTGCTTTGTTATATCTTCAGTTATTTTTCTCAAGATAGTCTGTTCATTTGAGATTTATTTTAGCCAGTCCATAATTTCATCTAGTCTCAGAGGGGCAGCCTTCCCTAGTCAGCTGTCTTGGCTGCAAGACGGCTGTCCAATAGCTTCTGCTTTTTAGGATTTTGTAGAAAGTCTGGAGATTGAGAAGCATCTGTAATGGTATTAAACTAAAAGAAAATAGTTGTAGAATAATATCTGATGAAAATTAGATGGCAAAAAAGTGATTCAGCTGCTGATGAATTTTAGAAGGTTGGGAAGAGAGCTGTAAACTATGCAGCCATCATCTCCCTAGTGTCTCCCAGAAGTTCTTTTGGTAGATTGAAGGGGCATTGGCAGTGGTTATTCATTAGATTGGATTTCAGTAAGAACAATATCCCCATAGTTATAGCTGACTGTTGGGTCCTGCATAATATATGTGAGGCAAAAGGGGGAAAAGTTACTGCCATGATAGAGTGCAGAGGTGGAGTGGCTCTCTGAGTTTGAGTTTGACACAATGGCCACTAGAAGAGCTCAACATGGAGTCTCGTGGTTAACAGAGGCTTTGATAGAGCACTTTAGCCGTCATCGATAGTACTGTTCTGTGCTGGACTGTTCTCTGGATTGGTGCTTTGGGTCCTGTTAGAAATAGTGTGGCATTTATTGTACATTTACACATACTGTGTACTTTGAGTATGGCTATGCATTCTGCAGTATGCGTTGTGAACTAATAAAGGTAATTTTATTTTCCAAAAATAGGAATTTGAGTGCCAAAATCAGTGCATGTTTTTTTGTATATTTTTCTACAATGCAATACAAACTTTAAGCATAACTTAATGGAATAGGATTTTGGAATTGGAAAGGTAGAAAACATGTCTGTCCATTTCGGTGCATAAATATAGTCCTGCGTGCTTACACATACACTGATCTGCGAGAACCATGACTGGCGTATGTGAAGCTGTGGTTTTCCTTGCTGTCTCCCCAGCGTGGCCCATTATGTGGATGTGGGCCAATAAGTGGCCATGCAAACCACTGTTAAAGAATTGCAACAAATCTTATACCAAGTGTGATGTATGGCCAGAAAAGGTTAAGCATCCTGCAGGATAATTGACCCAGAGTCAACCATTAGAGAGAGTCATAGATTCATAGATATTAAGGTCAGAAGGTTTATAGTCCAAATGTTTATATTCAGGGTGATCCAGTCAGGACTGGGATCTCTGCCTTGTGGCTTAAGCTTCCCGTACATGAAGCATCAAGCGGATCTAAGATAAAAAGGATGGCGACCCAAGGGTCTTTTATACAGTTTCAGGTGTTGACAGTTCCTTAGGTGAATAGTCACTCATGGGGACTTGAAGTGGACCCATTTTCTAAGCATCCCTGGTAATTATCTACACAGATTAACATAAGGCACTTGCCCATTTTTCATGAGTCTCAGGTGATTTGCTGTACATTTCAAAGAGAGATGAAAACAATGATGTTACTATGTTTACAAAAAGAAAAGGAGTACTTGTGGCACCTTAGAGACTAACAAATTTATTAGAGCATAAGCTTTCGTGAGCTACAGCTCACTTCATCGGATGCATTTCCGCCAAATGCATCCGATGAAGTGAGCTGTAGCTCACGAAAGCTTATGCTCTAATAAATTTGTTAGTCTCTAAGGTGCCACAAGTACTCCTTTTCTTTTTGCGAATACAGACTAACACGGCTGCTACTCCGAAACTATGTTTACAGTTCATCTAAATGTTAATATGTCCTTTTGATCTCTGAATCAATACCTATAGTGACAGACAGACAGTGTCTGTTTACATGGCTAGCATTAAACAAGATATGAGTACACACATACAATTAGTATTGCCTCTAGTTTCTAACAATATAGGTTTGCATTTCAAAGTTCTAGCCGATCTACTATGGAATGGCCTTAATTATCATTTACATACTGTTCTAACATCTTGAAGTCTTTAATCCATGATCTGAGGACTTCAATAGCTCAGATATAGGTAAGAAGTTTATCGCAGGAGTAGGTGGGTAAGATTCTGTGGCCTGCATTGTGCAGGAGGTCAGACTAGATGATCATAATGGTCTCTTCTGACCTTAATATCTATGAATCTCTCTAATGGTTGACTCTGGGTCAATTATCATGCAGGATGCTTAACCCTTTCTGGCCATACATCACACTTTGTATAAGATTTGTTGCAATTCTATAACAGTGATTTGCATGGTTTATTCTAATTAGATGATACCACAAGGGGGTTGGACTAGATGATTTTCTGAGGTGTCTTCCAACCCTCATCTTCTATGATTCTTCTGTGACTCTACGATCTTTTCCAAAAAAAAACACTGCCTCATTCAGTACAAAGAATGGGAAGTTCTCAGTGAATGAGACAGCTCTTCAATATTTTCAACATTTTAGCTCCTCTGTTTTTTCCACCAAATGCATCCGATGAAGTGAGCTGTAGCTCACGAAAGCTTATGCTCTAATAAATTTGTTAGTCTCTAAGGTGCCACAAGTACTCCTTTTCTTTTTGCGAATACAGACTAACACGGCTGCTACTCTGAAACCTGTCAATATTTTCTTTTACCCTTATTCAGTATGTGGTCCCATGTCGTATTTACTGCACATCACCCAAACCCTGCACTGAATAAGATTTTGTTTATATTTCTTCACCAGCTTTTCTATGCCACTCATCCTAGTATGTATGCCTCACAATCACTAATGAATTAATCTTCACAACACCACTATGAAGGAACTGAAACAGAAAAATTAAACACAAATTTTCAAGCATGTACTAATGTGAGAGTGCTCCCAACTTGTAGATCCTGATATTTTTTTTTTTTTTTTTTTCTTTTTTGGGAGATGCTGAGCACCCACAGTTCCCACTGACTGACTTAAATTGGAGTGATGAGTGTTCAGTGCTTCTAAAAATCAGGCTGTAGGTATCTAAAGTTGGACTCACAGAAAAATTTATGTAATTAGTGGCTACTTTTGAAAATTTGGGTTTAAGCAGCTTGCCTCAAAGTCTGTGATAGACATGGAAATAGAGCTAATTCTTCTGGGTCCCAGTCCAGAAATTTATGTGCAAGAGCATTTATGTTTAAAATTGAAATTAGTTTTCTCTTTTCATCCCCTACCTAATTCACTACACATCCTTGAACGGGAATCGCACATCTGATGCCCTCACTCAGTAAATCATCCTACGTCACTTACTGTTCATGTTGTGCACTAAATGAAGCAGGGCTCCTGTAGAAATAATACTATGAGTCTGTAATTAAAGATTGTATCATAATGTATACGCACAAGGAGATAGAATTAAGGTTGCACTGGCAATTTTAATTCTGCCATTTTCTTGCATTTGAGTGTTTGACTTCGCAAGTTAATGTTGTTCAAATTCAGTGGGTTTGTGGGTTTTTTGGGAATTATCGAGATCTAAAATAAAAGTAGCCAAAAAACAAACAAACAAAAAAACCCAACCACAATCCAAATTCCAGCATATACAACTGCAAACTTATCTTTTGCATAGGGCTGTAGCAGAGTTTGAACCTCTGGGCTCTTAAGATTCTCTGCATATACTCAGGTTTCAGAGTAGCAGCCGTGTTAGTCTGTATTCGCAAAAAGAAAAGGAGTACTTGTGGCACCTTAGAGACTAACAAATTTATTTGAGCATAAGCTTTCGTGAGCTACAGCTCACTTCATCGGATGCATCCGATGAAGTGAGCTGTAGCTCACGAAAGCTTATGCTCAAATAAATTTGTTAGTCTCTAAGGTGCCACAAGTACTCCTTTTCTTTCTGCATATACTGCTACCCCTTGTTCTAAGAGTAATCCTGTTAGCCGATAACAGTAGCAGTCAGTTATTCTTCCTCTGCACCAGCTGCTAGAAGGGGATACAATGCATCGTTTGCAAATAAGTTATGTAATTAATTGCTAGATAACTGTGGAATGTTGGGAATCAGTATTCCTGGCTTCTCTTCTTGGCTTTGAGTGGGATGGGTTAAATTGCTACAGCAAGGGGAGGAGGTGACTGGGAGCAGTGGCTCCTGGATGCTAATTTGTTTGTTCATCTCATGTTCCAGAAATTTAAACTTTAAAAAGGGCCAGATTCATATGTACACTGTTTCCCACTTTCCAGTGATGGAAATCAGATATAAAACCAGTTTAACTGGCTTGTTAGGCCATACAGAATGTACCAGTGATTTGACCTTGAGCCTTTATCTGCTATGATTGTGAAGAAAACGTACAACATGCGACTTGAGAGTAACTCACAGGTTTCCAAACTTTTTGCCAGCACAGCCCCATTATAAAGAAGTATTTTCAGCTGGGACCTCAGACAACATGGAAGATGCCATTTTGCTCTACAAAATGGCATCATCCACACATCATGATTGTTACATAAAGCCTCCGCTCAAATGCAATTGTAAGATCTGTAACTTGTATCATAAAGTTCTACAACCTTTTTGCACACTTTGTAACTTCAGTTATTGTTAGCATAGCCTTTTTAAGTTTTATAACCTTTTCAGGTTTCAGAGTAGCAGCCATGTTAGTCTGTATTCGCAAAAAGAAAAGGAGTACTTGTGGCACCTTAGAGACTAACAAATTTATTAGAGCATAAGCTTTCGTGAGCCAGACTCACTTCATCGGATGCATCTGATGAAGTGAGCTGTAGCTCACGAAAGCTTATGCTCTAATAAATTTGTTAGTCTCTAAGGTGCCACAAGTACTCCTTTTCTTTTTGTGGATAACCTTTTCAGTTACACTTCTCTTCTCCTCCCCCTCCCTCCTGGAATGCTTGTGGGATGAATGGGCTGGTTGAACAGCTGGAAGATCAGAAGAGCTCCCAGGTAGACAAGATGTCTGGGACTCTAATTAGGCAGCAGTCACAAACCCAATGCATGGACACTGGCCGAGGTGGAGTGTGACCAACAGACGCAGCCAAGTCATCTCTAGTTGCAGGTCATGACTCTGATTAGGCAGCACTCACACCCCCAATGCATGGACACTGTCTGAGGTGGAGTGTGTCCAACCAGATGCAGGCAAGTCATCTCTAGTTGCAGGCGATGAGGAGCAGGTCCTTAAAAGGGGAAGGGGCCATGTGCTCAGGAGTGCATTCACAAGCTTGTACCTCCTGTGAAGGCCCTTCGCCCGGACCGCCTGGCCAGGGGTTTGCTGAGTTGCATTTCTTCGTGCCTCGGGAAGACTTACCTTAATCACACCATCCATCGCTGCGCTGTGGGACACTTACCTTGAAGGATCCTGACATCTCCAGTGCTGTGCCTGTCTTGGAAGAGTGAGTGTGACCCCCCTCACCTCTCCCCCCAACAGTAGCATCGTAATAAAACAATATAAGTGTAACCCTGGGTTGGTTTCTAGAGAAATTGAGGTAACAATCTTGCATGCACCATATGTACAATTCACTGCATGAATTATGCTATTTTTCTCAGAAAAAATTGTCATCTGCACAGTGTGACATCGTATGTATGGTGCATACAAGGTTGCATTGTGCGAAGCTCACCATTTTGTAAACTAAAATGGCGTCGTCCATGCATCATGTCATGCCACACACACTACATGCAAGGTCACACTGTCCAGAACAAAATGGCATCCTCCACACACTAGGGATTACTGCAACCCATTCTGCTGAAATGGGGTTGTGACCTACAGTTTGGAAACCGCTGGTGTAACTGATGCAGTGATGTCTGCCTTAGTCAGCAGAGATTCTGAAGCAAAAGCTCTGAAAGGAGTAAATTGCACAATTAATTTCAATTGCATGTTAATTTAAATGCCCAATGGGTGTAATTTAAATGCCAGTACTAACTGTTTCACTGGTGATCAAATCATGGAGGAAAAGAGAGGAATACATAGTATGAAGATGTGCACAATCTACTATGAGTGACAGCTCACTTGAGCAAAATGAGTGTGTGGTGCTTTGCAGTGATGTGGTGTAGCTGTGTTGGTCTCAGGTGATTAGAGACATAAGGTTGGTGAGGTAATATCTCTTATTGGAACAACTTCTGTTGGTGAAAGAGACACTTTCAACCTTACACCAACCTCTTCAGGTCCTTGGAAGTTGCCACTGCTTATTTTATCCCCTAATCAAGAAGGGCTCACGCCCCAGTGTCTAAAAGGGCCCAGCAGGGCCTCTAAGTTTCTTAGGGGGGCATTGTGCCTGAGGAATTCAGCAAAATGTACAATAGATTAGTGTTCAAAATACAGTTGTATGCGGCATCTCAAGTAGGTGGGAGCTTGGTTTGTGAATGAAAATATCATTGAAAATACTTGAAAATATCATTGCCTTCCCCCCCTAAGATTTATGTGCACTTCACGTCTGAGCGTGTATGTAACATGCTGGGGAGGTGAGTGAAGATCCCTATTGCTCCAAACAACTGATGGCCACCTAAATGTAATGGGATGATTCCTCCCATTGACTTCAGTGAAGTTACACTAAAGCTTGATTTGGCCCAGTGGCCTTACCATGAGTTTATCCTGCTGATGATTCATGCCCGGTAATGAGTCACTGGGGAGAAGAGGTAAAACTTCCTTTGCCATCGCCTTAGAAATTTTGTCAGTACACTTAAGAATGAGAGCACTCCCCAACAGAGGCTTTTCTAATAAATAAGCTTGTGTTATTTATATTATAGTAGCGCCATGAGTCCCAACTGAGAGTGGGTCCCCATTGTGCTAGATGCTCTGTAAATGCAAAATGGGAAACTGGCCCTGTTCCAAAGAGTTTACAGTCTAATAGACAATACAAAGGGATGGAGGGAAAATGAGAGATACAGAGAGGAGAAGTGACTCATCTGATATTACACTGTAGTTCAGTGTCAGATCTGGGAATAGAATCTAGGTCTGCTGACTCCTAGTCCTGTATGGTATCTGCTGAACCAGTGATGCTGCTTCACTGTTTGTCTCTTATGTATGCAGAATGAGTGAAGTGCCCAAGACTGGTATGAAAAATAGGCTGAGGATAGCTATGGAGGCTAGATTACAGTAGGTACAGCAACACTATCTACAGGCAGCCAGTTTGTGTAGCTCTGTGCAGTTTAGTGAGAAGAAAATTTAAAAATGACCTTTCTGCTAATTTTAAACAAACCCAGCAAGAGAAACATGATCAGCACCTCCCCTTTTATCCAGGCTTCTGTTCTCAAGATTTTCATACATAAACTCTGTACAGTATGATCTTCACTGCAGGACAGATAAGAAATTTACTGGAAACTAGGGCTGTCAAGCGATTAAAAAATGTAATCGTGATTAATTGCATGATTAATATAATACCATTCACTTAAATATTTTTCTACATTTTCAAATATATTTATTTCAATTACAACACAATACAAAGTATACAGTGCTCACTATATTATTTTATTACAAATATTTGCACTGTAAAAAGAAACAAAAGAAATAGTATTTTTCAATTCACCTAATACAAGTATTGTGCAATCTTTTTATCATGAAAGTTGAACTTACAAATGTAGAATTATGTACAAAAAAACCTGCACTCAAAAATGAAACAATGTAAAACTTTAGAGCTTACAGATCCATTCAGTCCTCCTCCTTGTTCAGCCAATCGCTCAGACAGACAAGTTTGTTTACATTTGCAGGCAGAGGTGAAAGTAAGCCAGCCCAGTCTAGTAGGGCGTACTGGCAAGAGCTGGTACGCCATGCCGGGCCGGACCGGCTTCGCCGGCAGTGATTTAAAGGCCCGGGGCTCCAGTGGCTGCGGGGAGCCCCTGGCCCTTTAAATCACCTCTGGAGCCTGGCTGCCGGAGCTCCGGCAGCCAGGCTCAGGCAGGGATTTAAAGGGCCCAGTGCACCTGCCACTGCGGGGAGCTCCGGGCTCTTTAAATCACCTGCTATCCTGAGCAGCGGCAGGGCTCCAGTGGTGATTTAAAGGGCCTGGGGCTCTGGCTGCTGCAGGGAGCCCTGGGCCCTTTAAAGCACCACCAGAGCCCTGCTGCCAGAGCCCCAGGGTAGCGGCGGCAGGGCTCCTGCGGTGATTTAAAGGGCCCTGCGCTTCCAGCCACTTCTGCAGCTGGTAGCTCCAGGGTGATTTAAAGGCCTTAGGGTTCCCAGCCTCAGCTGGAGCCTGTGGGCCTTTAAATCTTGATTTAAAGGCCCCACCTCTTCCCGTTGAGGCTATGCTCCTGCTCAGGACTCCGGCGTACCGGTAAGTCCTTTAAGTTATTCACCCCTGTTTGCAGGAGATAATGCTGCCTGCTTCTTGTTTATAATATCATTTGAAAATGAGAACAGGTGTTCACATGGCACAGCTATAGCCAGCATTGCAAGATATTGATGTGCCAGATGCACTAAAGATTCATATGTCCTTTCATGCTTCAACCACCATTCTAGAGCACATGCGTCCATACTGATAACAGGTTCTGCTTGATAACTGTCCAAAGCAGTGCAGACTGAAGAATGTTAATTTTCATCATCTGAGTCAGATGCCACCAGCAGAAGATTGATCTTTTTTGGTGGTTCGGGTTCTGTATTTCCGCATCGGAGTGTTGTTCTTTTAAGACTTCTGAAAGCATGCTCCACACCTCGTAACTCTCCGATTATGGAAGGCACTTCAGATTCTTAAACCTTGGGTCGAGTGATGTATGTTGTATCTTCATAAATGATCTGGAAGATGGTGTGGATTGCACCCTCAGCAAGTTTGCAGACGACACTAAACTGGGAGGAGAGGTAGATATGCTGGAGGGTAGGGATAGGACATAGAGGGGCCCTAGACAAATTGGAGGATTGGGCCAAAAGAAATCTGATGCGGACGAGGACAAGTGCAGAGTCCTGCACTTAGGACGGAAGAATCCCATGCACCGCTACAGACTAGGGACCGAATGGCTAGGCAGCAGTTCTGCAGCAAAGGACCTAGGGGTTCCAGTGGATGAGAAGCCGGATATGAGTTAACAGTGTGCCCTTGTTGCCAAGAAGGCCAATGGCATATTGGGCTGTATAAGTAGGGGCACTCCAGCAGATCGAGGGACGTGATCGTTCCCCTCTATTCAACATTGGTGAGGCCTCAGCTGGAGTACTGTGTCCAGTTTTGGGCCCCATACTACAAGACGGATGTGAAAAATTAGAATACGTCCAGTGGAGGGCAATAAAAATGATTAGGGGACTGGAACACATGACTTATGAGGAGAGGCTGAGGGAACTGGGATTGTTTAGTCTGTGGAAGAGAAGAATATGGGGGGATTTGATAGCTGCTTTCAACTACCTGAAAGGAGGTTCCAAAGAGGATGGATCTAGACTGTTCTCAGTGGTAGCAGATGACAGAACAAGGAGTAATGGTCTCAAGTTGCAGTGGGGGAGGTTTAGGTTGAATATTAGGGAAAAACTTTTTCACTAGGAGGGTGTTGAAACACGGGAATGCGTTACCTAGGGAGTTGGTGGAATCTCCTTCCTTAGACGTTTTTAAGGTCAGGCTTGACAAAACCCTGGCTGGGATGATTTAGTTGGGGATTGGTCCTGCTTTGAGCAGGGGTTTGGACTAGATGACCTCCTGAGGTCCCTTCCAACCTTTATATTCTATAATTCTATGTAGCTAATTTTAGAAATCTTACATTGGTACCTTCTTTGTGTTTTTTGTCAAATCTGCAGTTAAAGTGTTCTTAAAACGAACAACATACTGGGTCATCATCCGAGACTGCTATAACATGAAATATATGGCAGAATGCAGGTAAACGCAGAGCAGGAAACATACAATTCTCCCCTAAGGAGTTGTCACAAATTTAATTAATGCATTATTTTTTGAACGAACATCATCAGCATGGAAGCATGTCCTCTGGAACGGTGGTTGAAGCATGAAGGGGCATACAAATGTTTAGCATAACTAGTATGTAAGTACCTTGCAATACTGGCTACAAAAGTGCCATGCAAATGCTTCTCACTTTCAGGTGACGTACATAAGAAGCGGGCAGAATTATCTCCCGTAAATGGAAACCATCTTGTTTGTTCAGCGCTTGTCTGAACAAGAAGTAGGACTGAGTGGACTTGTAGGCTCTAAAGTTTTACATTGTTTTGTTTTGAGTACAGTTCTGTAAAGAATAAAGTGATTTGTACTATAGTCGTATGAGGTGAACTGAAAAATACTATTTGTTTACCATTTTTACTGTGTAAGATGTAGCCTAGTTTAGGAGGAGGATGATTGGTCAGTGCAGGTTATTTTGATTGATTGAACTAAACTTTTTAGAAGAGCCCCTGTTGTCCAGATTTGTATTTGGCATGTCCAGTGTAACATAAGCTCTTTCTTTGCTGCTAAGGAGGCAAGAGCTAGTACTGGCAGGTTGGAGGGAAGGTGGGATATCTCTGTGATTTGAGCATTGGCCTGCTAAATCCAGGATTGTGAGTTCAATCCTTGACCAGGCCATTTAATGGGGCAAAAATTGGGGATTGGCCCTGTTTTGGGCAGGGGCTTGGACTCGATGACCTCCTGAGGTCCCTTCCAACCCTGATCTGGAAGGGGATCTATCTCTTGGCAGGCTCTAGTCAGAGTAGGAAGGTGTGTGAGGCGGGATGGGTGGGTCTCAGACAGGCATTACTGCTCTATTTCCTTACCACTCCTGACTTCTTTCATGCAACATTCCACAGCGTGTTCAAAAACCAGCAGCGACTCGGAGTGATTTGAAGGCGAGAATCCGCCGGCCTGGGCTCGACTCGGGGGATAAGCGAAGCACCCCCGTGGCGCGCTAGCGGGGAGGTGGTTTGGATCCACGGGGCCCCCCGCCGCCGTGAATTGCTGCTGCCCACATTTCCGGGCTGAGAGCCGGGCAGCCCTTGAGGGCGGAGTGAGGGCAGCGGCTTCACCGCGCTCTCTCCGCATGCTCCGAGCTCGGGCCTGCTCCTGCGCGAGAAGGGCGCAGGCTCGGACGGGGTGCTGGCCGTGACACGTTCTCCGGGAGACCCTCCGGCCCTAGCGGTTCAGGAGCCTGCTTCCCGCGCGGGGCCGGCCCGATCCACAGGTGAGACGTGGGGGTGTTCTGCGTGCAGAGCCCCCGTCGCCCGGCTGTGGGGGGTGGTGGTGAAGATAGCAGCGCCTCTTACAGGCCCAGCGCTAGTGATCCTGGGAGGCTCCAAGGTCCTAGGAAAGGCTGAATGGAAAGGAGGGACGTAGCGGCTAAGTTTCACTTTCTGCGTTTTAAGGCGAGAGAATAAGCGGGGTTTACTGAGGAGTCAGCGGCGTTGTGTGTGTAACCCTTATACCGAGCGAGTCCCTGTGTGTGCGTAACTTCAGCCCCCCTCCGTCCCCCTGAAGAGGAGGGGAATATACTGTGTCTCCGTGTGTGAGAGCCTAAGAGAGACTGCTGCGAGAAGTAACCAGCCTCTGAGAGCCAGCCAGTATGTCCCATTCGATAGGTATACCAATATTTACTCACAACATAAGTGTGTGTGTATTCACCTGATTCTTCGCAGGTATGTACAATGCATATTTTGTGTCAAGATAATGTGTTCTTTTATTGAGTTTTGTGCTTTAGAAATAGGTGCTCTTGGGTAATAGACAGGAAAGCTGAGAGTGAACTTCTGTAGATGAAAGATATTGTTCCTTTGACCATTAAATGGTATGGAGCTGAATGCAAATGGCAAAATTGCCAATCTGCCATTTCCTAAGTTGAGAATGCTTTAGTTAATTTGTTTAAAACTCTCCGTGTAGAATTTAAAAAATTAACCTTAGTAGAGATCATGGTATGTTCCTCAGATAATCAGTAAAAAATTTCACTCCAAAATGTTGCAAATTGCATTATTATTCTGTTTATATTGTAACACCCTAAATTGTTCTAATTAAAACAAAGTGAAGACCCCAAGAAGACCTGTTCTTCAGGATGGTAGTGTGAGGTTTTAGCAGGTTAATAAAATCATCTAGAGCAATGATTAAGAGAAGGGTGTGGCTGAGTCAGAAGAAAGAAGCTGATTATGCATTTGCTATAACAAAGCTGGTAATGGCCTGTAATTTTAAAAGCTTTGGTTTATTCATTATCCTAGAGAGAGAGAGAGAGAGCGTGTGTGTACACACACACACACACGCGCGCGCGCACATATATATCTATTTTAGGTACTTATATGGCTCCCATTGTGTGCCTTGGTCACAAAATGCTCTTTTCTGCAAGGCTCTTAAACTATGTTGGAATAATAATACTTTACTCTTATTTAGCACTTTGCATACACAGATCTCAAAGCACTGTACAAAAGAGGGTTGGTATCATTAGCCCTATTTTATAGATGGGGAAACCGAGGCACATCTTGTCCAAGATTTACACAACAGGTTAGTGTCAGAGCTGAGAATAGGATTCGGGGTCCTGGCTCCCAGTTCTGTGCCTTGCTGCTGCACCAAGCTGTCCACTTCACAGTCATAATTAGGACTCTACCAAATTCCGGTCCAGTTTGGTCAATTACATGGTCATGGGATTTAAAAAATCATAAATTTAATGATTTCCGCTATTTAAATCTGAAATTTCACTGTGTTGTAATTGTGGAGGTCCTGACCCATAAAAGTGTTGGGGCGGGGGGTTTGCAGTACTGCTACCCTTACTTCTGCACTACTACTTTCAGAGCTGGGAGCTGGAGAGCAGCTGCTGCTGTCTGGGAGCCCAGCTCTGAAGGCAAAGCCATCACCAGCAGCAGCGCAGAAGGATGGCATGATATGGTATTGCATCCTTACCTCTGTGCTGCTGCTGGCAGGGCGCTGCCTTCAGAGCTGGGCGCCTGGCTAACAGCCACCGCTCTCCGGCCGCTGAGCTCTGAAGGCAATGCAGAAGTAAGGGTGGCAATACTGCAACCCTCCTAAAATAACCTTGTGACCCCCTGCAACCCTCTTTTGAGTCAGAAACACTGATCTCCCCTGTGAAATCTGTATCGTATAGGGCAGGGGTAGTCAATAGGTGGACCATGGGCTAAATCCAGACTACCTGGTGTCTTTGAATGGACCCCAAAATCTTTTTATTTACTAATAATAATAATAATAATAATAATAATTAATAATAATTAATAATTATTTTATTATTTATTAGATTTTTATTATTTTCTCTGGAGTCTGGACCTTGAGTATACCTTGACCAAGAAATTTGGACCTTTTCAAAAAATAGACTATCCCTGGTATAGGGTAAAAGCGCACAAAAGACCAGATGTCAGGGGGGAGACCAGATTTCATGGTCCGTGACACATTTTTCATGGCCATGAATTTGTTAGGGCCCTAGTCATAATCCCACATAAGTGGATATGATTATTTGTAAATAACAGTAATTTAAGGAAAGTATCTGACTAGTCCGCAGAAAGGGTGCATCTTGTTTTAATGATTTGAATCTTCTCTCCAGTAATGTGACTGCAGTTACTTTGTATTTTTATGAGTTTGCAAAAAGAAAATGAATCTGAGAACTGGTATGGACAGCGTTGTGATATTGTAGTTAATAAGGCTTTGGTTGGGGGTGGGCAGCTCCCTCTGTTGCTACAGATAGATGACAAATGCTTTTTGTTTTTAGTGTCTTTGGACTGACTCAGTAAAGTTATCTGATTGCTGGGGCAATCAGTGTGTCTAGAGGTAAGCATAGCATTTTTTTTCCCCCCTCAGTGTTAGATACTTGGGTACAGCCCTATGTTTTTGTGATAGCCTTACTCTGCACAGGCGATGTCTGCACTACCACTTATGTCTGCAAAACTTATGTCGCTCAGTGGTGTGAATATTTCACCGCCCAAATGACATGAATTACTCCAGCATAAGCACTAGCAGAGATGGGAAACAGAGGTGAAGTCTGGGTCACCCAGTAGCTCCATAACAGAGCCAGGGATAGAACCCAAGTCTTGAGTTCCAGTCCATGCATGGTTTCTCAACCTGGGAATTGTGAACTGGTCCAGGGAGGTCACAACTATATCCCTGCTCTTTTATGGCTAGACGGGAGGGTCTGAATTTTTTTTTTTCTGTTGTAATGGGTCACAGCATGGAAAATTTTTGAAAATCTAGTGCACCTTGCCTCCCCATTTGGAAGAATGAGAAGATTGGCACTTTTCAAAACAGCCGATGTCTCCATTAGGTTAGCCTGATGTTTGGGATAGAAATTCCAGTATGTCACTGAAGAGAAAGAAGTAGAGGCACTTGCTTTAATATCTCTCTCAGTAGATGACAGCAAAACTTACTACCTTGAGGAAACTTTCCATACTGGTGTGAGCACTGAGATTGGCATGCTGAGATCCCGTCTTCATGTGGCAGACAATCACAGTTTAAAATCATATATTTATATACAGCTGAAATGTAGTTGCAGTGAAACCAGTGTATAACATGGCTTCACGCACTCAAATCATCTAAAAAAGAACAGTTCTCTGTAAACTTCTCTCGCTTACCAACAGAAGTTGGTCCAATTAAAGATATTACCTCACCTATCTTGTGCCTTACTAAAATTATGTTAATCTCATGTTTGGAAACCTGTTTGAGGCTACGCAGAATTACTTTTTGTGTACAGTAATTTGGGACTGGAAAATGTAATGTATCTGCATTCTATAACAAACCAGGACATGTAGACTGAAGTCGAGCAAAGTGTCTTTCTCCAGGTTTGTTGCATTGTCCCCTATCTGGTTAGTCTTCTTTTCTTTAAGCCCTGTCTTTAAGCTATGGTTTTTAACTGTTTGTAACCAGTTAGTGACATGGTAGGCTTTAAACATGATTTGTGTCCAATCACAAACATAGTTAGTACAGCTTCAGAGTAGCAGCTGTGTTAGTCTGTATTTGCAAAAAGAAAAGGAGTACTTGTGGCACCTTAGAGACTAACAAATCTATTTAAGCATAAGCTTTCGTGAGCTACAGCTCACTTCATCGGATGTATTCAGTGGAAAATACAGTGGGGAGATTTATATACACAGAGAACATGAAACAATGGGTATTGCCATGCACACTGTAACGAGAGCGATCAGGTAAGGTGAGCTATTACCAGCAGGGGAGCGGGGGGTGGGGGGCGGATCTTTTATAGTGATAATCAAGGTGGGCCATTTCCAGCAGTTGACAAGAACTTCTGAGGAACAGTGGGGAGTGGGAGTGTGTGTGGGGGGAATAAACATGGGGAAATAGTTTTACTTTGTGTAATGACCCATCGACTCCCAGTCTCTATTCAAGCCTAAGTTAATTGTATCCAGTTTGCAAATTAATTCCAATTCAGCAGTCTCTCGTTGGAGTCTGTTTTTGAAGTTTTTTTTGTTGAAGTATTGCCACCTTTAGGTCTGTAATCGAGTGACCAGAGAGATTGAAGTGTTCTCAGACTGGTTTTTGAATAAAAGAAAAGGAGTACTTGTGGCACCTTAGAGACTAACAAATTTATTTGAGCATAAGCTTTCGTGAGCTACAGCTCGCTTCATCGGACCTGGGTTTTGAATGTTATAATTCTTGACGTCTGATTTGTGTCCATTTATTCTTTTACTTAGAGACTGTCCAGTTTGACCAATGTACATGGCAGAGGGGCATTGCTGGCACAAGATGGCATATATCACATTGGTAGATGTGCAGGTGAACGAGCCTCTGATAGTGTAGCTGATGTGATTAGGCCCTATGATGGTGTCCCCTGAATAGATATGTGGACAGAGTTGGCAACGGGCTTTGTTGCAAGGATAGGTTCCTGGGTTAGTGGTTCTGTTGTGTGGTGTGTGGTTGCTGGTGAGTATTTGCTTCAGGTTGGGGGGCTGTCTGTAAGCAAGGACTGGCCTGTCTCCCAAGATCTGAGAGAGTGGTGGGTCGTCCTTCAGGATAGGTTGTAGATGATGCGTTGGAGAGGTTTTAGTTTGGGGGTGATGGCTAGTGGCTTTCTGTTATTTTCTTTGTTGGGCCTGTCCTGTAGTAGGTGACTTCTGGAAACTCTTCTGGTCTGTCAACCTGTTTCTTCACTTCAGCAGGTGGGTATTGTAGTTGTAAGAATGCTTGATAGAGATCTTGTAGGTGTTTGTCTCTGTCTTAGGGGTTGGAGCAAATGCGGTTGTATCGTAGAGCTTGGCTGTAGACAATGGATCGTGTGGTGTGGTCTGGATGAAAGCTGGAGGCATGTAGGTAGGAATAGCGATCAGTAGGTTTCCAGTGTAGGGGGGTGTTTATGTGACCATCGCTTATTAGCACCGTAGTGTCCAGGAAGTGGATGTCTTGTGTGGACTGGTCCAGGCTGAGGTTGATGGTGGGATGGAAATTGTTGAAATCATGGTGGAATTCCTTAAGGGTTTCTTTTCCATGGGTCCAGATGATGAAGATGTCATCAGTATAGCACAAGTAGAGATGGGGCATTAGGGGAAGAGAGCTGAGGAAGCATTGTTCTAAGTCAGCCATAAAAATGTTGGCATACTGTAGGGCCATGCAGGTACCCATAGCAGTGCCACTGATTTGAAGGTATACATTGTCCTCAAATGTGAAATAGTTATGGGTGAGGACAAAGTCATAAAGCTCAGCCACCAGGTTTGTCGTGACATTATCGGGGATACTGTTCCTGACGGCTTGTAGTCTACATCCATACTGGGCAGGATGGTGTTTTTAGGAAGATCACCGATGGATTGTGGTTTCCTCAGGAAGTCAGTGGTGTTTCAAAGATATCTGGGAGTGCTGGTAGCGTAGGGCCTGAGGAGGGAGTCTACATAGCCAGACAGTCCTGCTGTCAGGGTTCTAATGCCTGAGATGATGGGGCGTCCAGGATTTCCATGTTTATGGATCTTGGGTAGCAGGTAGAATACCCCTTGTCGGAGTTCCAGGGGTGTGTCTGTGCGGATTTGTTCTTGTGCTTTTTCAGGGGGTAGAACAGTGATGGTAACCAGACAGCCAACCTTGTCTCACCCTTTCCAGTTGTCTAGGTTCGTATGTAGTTGTCTTTGGGTAACAAAGCATAACACTCTTATGTTATGGCGTGTTGGGACCACCCTCATTGTGCCTCAGTAACTGGATTGATTGCTCCTCCTGGCTCTGTCTGCTATAGGACATTGCAGAATGCATAGGCTATGGTCCTCTGGGCACTCTTTCCTTTGTTGAGGCAGTATGGGATAGCTGCCCAGATTTTCCAGAATGTACTGACACAGACATGCTGAGACAGCAAAGTTAGGTGTTAATATGAAAACACTGACACAATTTGTGTTATGACAGAAGCTACTGGTGGACAGAACTCCAGCAGTCTTTGTTGTAATTGTGTCACGTATATCATGTTCAGGTGGCAAAAAAAAGCCTCTATATTCTTCCAAGGCTGCCATCCATTATTTCAGGGGCATTAGTTACCTTGGTCACTCAGGTCAATAACTCTTGCTCTGTTGCAGTTTACACAGTCCAATAGTCTTCCCCATACCAAAATCATCTGCCAGAGAGTGCTGGTCTCTAGAATGCTAGAGAACACTTTTACCAAGAATGGCTGTCATAGGTAGCTTTTCTTCTGTGAGACAGTTGCTCATTTCACACACCCATTCATAAAGTGTACTTGGCAATTGACAAGTGTCCCAGCCGGTCACTCTCAGTCTGGATTTCACAACACTGGCCCATCAGCAGACAGAGCTCAGTCTGGCTCATTTTCTGCCCTTCCTGTAGTTCAATTCAGCAATGTATGAACACAAACTGTAGTACTTGCCTCTGCCTTCTTGTCAGGTGGCACCTTGGGATGCAGCTGGGGTGCTGCTTTCTGCCCTGCTTGGCTTCTAGGCACTAAAATCAAGGAGGTGGAAAAAGCAGCAGCTCGTGATGACTGGAAGACCTCCATGATACCAGATAGACACTGTGACTTCTGGACAAAGGATTAGGGGTTTTGCCTAAGAAATTCCCTAAACTTAAGCAGAAAGTGGAGGTTGTCTGGAAAAAACCTGCATATTTTTTGGCATAGGTGCTCGATCCCCCCCATGTCACTGGCTCCGCCCCTGCACTGCCCTCATTCCACCCCTTCCCCAAAGTTCCCGCCCAATTCCCTTCCTGCCCCATTCCAATCCCTTCCTCCAAGTCCCTGCCCCTGCCTTGCCTCTTCTCCACCTCCTCCCCTGAGTGCGCTGCATCCCCACTCCTCCCCCTCCCTCCCGGAAAGTCCTAAGCACTGCCAAATGGGAAGGTGGGGGAGTTTGGCTGCTGGTGGGTGTGGAGCACCTGCTAATTTTTTCCCCCGTGAGTGCTCCAGCCCCGGAGCATTCACAGAGTTGGCGCCTATGGTTTTTGACATGGGCAGCTGGTGCGGAGGCACTGCAAAAGATTTTCCTAGGAAGATGGACAGAATGCTAGGAGTGAACACACAACACAATTATGATGGGTTTCAGAGTAGCAGCCGTGTTAGTCTGTATTCGCAAAAAGAAAAGGAGTACTTGTGGCACCTTAGAGACTAACAAATTTATTAGAGCATAAACTTTCATGAGCTACAGTTCACTTCATCCGATGAAGTGAGCTGTAGCTCACGAAAGCTTATGCTCTAATAAATATGTTAAATATTGTAAATTGTAGCTGTTTAAAGAGACCATGCCCCTCACTGGTTATAAAATGATTATTTCAGCCATAGTGTGGATGAAACCTTTCTGTCAGCAGTTTACCAAAGGTATTTGGGTATCTTCATTTAGCAACAGTATTCTTGCATCTAGCCCAAGGCTTGACCCTTATTAAGGGCAACACTGGTTATAGATCTGTTGTTTTATGATGTGTGTTTGTAACAGCTGAACAGCCTTTGGAGAGATGTTTAGCGTTCAGGAAGGCCTTTTTTCCCACAAATATTGAGTTGCTGTGCCTTTTATGGAGCTATCACACTTTGCACCAGCTGAAGATCTGCCCCTAAGTGTATTTGGCCATTTAGGTAAAAAGAGCAAAGTTATCTAAACAAACATAACAGAGCTTGAAAGCAGCAAGTGTACCAAGGCTTTACCTGACTTTAAAATTCAATTGTATTCTTTATTTCCATTAACTGAGGGTGTGTCTGTACTACCCACCGGATCGGCGGGCAGCAATCGATCCAGCGGGGGTCGATTTATTGTGTCTAGTCTAGATCCGATAAATCGACCCCTGAGCGATCTCCTGTTGATTCCAGTACTCCACCAGGGCGAGAGGCACACGCGGAGTCGAGGGGGGAGCGTCAGCAGTCGACTCACTGCAGTGAAGACACTGCGGTGAGCAGATTTAAGTAGAATCATAGAATCATAGAATATCAGGGTTGGAAGGGACCCCAGAAGGTCATCTTGTCCAACCCCCTGCTCAAAGCAGGACCAAGTCCCAGTTAAATCATCCTAGCCAGGGCTTTGTCAAGCCTGACCTTAAAAACCTCTAAGGAAGGAGATTCTACCACCTCCCTAGGTAACGCATTCCAGTGTTTCACCACCCTCTTAGTGAAAAAGTTTTTCCTAATATCCAATCTAAACCTCCCCCATTGCAACTTGAGACCATTACTCCTCGTTCTGTCATCTGCTACCATTGAGAACAGTCTAGAGCCATCCTCTTTGAAACCCCCTTTCAGGTAGTTGAAAGCAGCTATCAAATCCCCCCTCATTCTTCTCTTCTGCAGACTAAACAATCCCAGCTCCCTCAGCCTCTCCTCATAAGTCATGTGCTCTAGACCCCTAATCATTTTTGTTGCCCTTCGCTGTACTCTTTCCAATTTATCCACATCCTTCTTGTAGTGTGGGGCCCAAAACTGGACACAGTACTCCAGATGAGGCCTCACCAGTGTCGAATAGAGGGGAACGATCACGTCCCTCGATCTGCTCGCTATGCCCCTACTTATACATCCCAAAATGCCATTGGCCTTCTTGGCAACAAGGGCACACTGCTGACTCATATCCAGCTTCTCGTCCACTGTCACCCCTAGGTCCTTTTCCGCAGAACTGCTGCCGAGCCATTCGGTCCCTAGTCTGTAGCGGTGCATTGGATTCTTCCATCCTAAGTGCAGGACCCTGCACTTATCCTTATTGAACCTCATTAGATTTCTTTTGGCCCAATCTTCCAATTTGTCTAGGTCCTTCTGTATCCTATCCCTCCCCTCCAGCGTATCTACCACTCCTCCCAGTTTAGTATCATCCGCAAATTTGCTGAGAGTGCAATCCACACCATCCTCCAGATCATTTATGAAGATATTGAACAAAACGGGCCCCAGGACCGACCCCTGGGGCACTCCACTTGACACCGGCTGCCAACTAGACATGGAGCCATTGATCACTACCCGTTGAGCCCGACAATCTAGCCAGCTTTCTACCCACCTTATAGTGCATTCATCCAGCCCATACTTCCTTAACTTGCTGACAAGAATGCTGTGGGAGACCGTGTCAAAAGCTTTGCTAAAGTCAAGAAACAATACATCCACTGCTTTCCCTTCATCCACAGAACCAGTAATCTCATCATAAAAGGCGATTAGATTAGTCAGGCATGACCTTCCCTTGGTGAATCCATGCTGACTGTTCCTGATCACTTTCCTCTCCTCTAAGTGCTTCAGGATTGATTCTTTGAGGACCTGCTCCATGATTTTTCCAGGGACTGAGGTGAGGCTGACCGGCCTGTAGTTCCCAGGATCCTCCTTCTTCCCTTTTTTAAAGATGGGCACTACATTAGCCTTTTTCCAGTCATCCGGGACTTCCCCCGTTCGCCACGAGTTTTCAAAGATAATGGCCAAGGGCTCTGCAATCACAGCCGCCAATTCCCTCAGCACTCTCGGATGCAATTCGTCCGGCCCCATGGACTTGTGCTCGTCCAGCTTTTCTAAATAGTCCCTAACCACCTCTATCTCTACAGAGGGCTGGCCATCTCTTCCCCATTTTGTGATGCCCAGCACAGCAGTCTGGGAGCTGACCTTGTTAGTGAAAACAGAGGCAAAAAAAGCATTGAGTACATTAGCTTTTTCCACATCCTCTGTCACTAGCTTGCCTCCCTCATTCAGTAAGGGGCCCACACTTTCCTTGGCTTTCTTCTTGTTGCCAACATACCTGAAGAAACCCTTCTTGTTACTCTTGACATCTCTTGCTAGCTGCAGCTCCAGGTGCGATTTGGCCCTCCTGATATCTTTCCTACATGCCCGAGCAATATTTTTATACTCTTCCCTGGTCATATGTCCAACCTTCCACTTCTTGTAAGCTTCTTTTTATGTTTAAGATCCGCTAGGATTTCACCATTAAGCCAAGCTGGTCGCCTGCCATATTTACTATTCTTTCGACTCATCGGGATGGTTTGTCCCTGTAACCTCAACAGGGATTCCTTGAAATACAGCCAGCTCTCCTGGACTCCCTTCCCTTTCATGTTAGTCCCCCAGGGGATCCTGGCCATTTGTTCCCTGAGGGAGTCAAAGTCTGCTTTCCTGAAGTCCAGGGTCCGTATCCTGCTGCTTACCTTTCTTCCCTGCGTCAGGATCCTGAACTCAACCAACTCATGGTCACTGCCTCCCAGATTCCCATCCACTTTTGCTTCCCCCACTAATTCTACCCGGTTTGTGAGCAGCAGGTCAAGAAAAGCGCTCCCCCTAGTTGGCTCCCCTAGCACTTGCACCAGGAAATTGTCCCCTACGCTTTCCAAAAACTTCCTGGATTGTCTATGCACCGCTGTATTGCTCTCCCAGCAGATATCAGGAAAATTAAAGTCACCCATGAGACTTTTATTTAAAAATTTATTTATTTTATTTAAAAATCGCCTTTTATGATGAGATTACTGGTTCTGTGGATGAAGGGAAAGCAGTGGATGTATTGTTTCTTGACTTTAGCAAAGCTTTTGACACGGTCTCCCACAGCATTCTTGTCAGCAAGTTAAGGAAGTATGGGCTGGATGAATGCACTATAAGGTGGGTAGAAAGCTGGCTAGATTGTCGGGCTCAACGGGTAGTGATCAATGGCTCCATGTCTAGTTGGCAGCCGGTGTCAAGTGGAGTGCCCCAGGGGTCGGTCCTGGGGCCCGTTTTGTTCAATATCTTCATAAATGATCTGGAGGATGGTGTGGATTGCACTCTCAGCAAATTTGCGGATGATACTAAACTGGGAGGAGTGGTAGATACGCTGGAGGGGAGGGATAGGATACAGAAGGACCTAGACAAATTGGAAGATTGGGCCAAAAGAAATCTAATGAGGTTCAATAAGGATAAGTGCAGGGTCCTGCACTTAGGATGGAAGAATCCAATGCACCGCTACAGACTAGGGACCGAATGGCTCGGCAGCAGTTCTGCGGAAAAGGACCTAGGGGTGACAGTGGACGAGAAGCTGGATATGAGTCAGCAGTGTGCCCTTGTTGCCAAGAAGGCCAATGGCATTTTGGGATGTATAAGTAGGGGCATAGCGAGCAGATCGAGGGACGTGATCGTTCCCCTCTATTCGACACTGGTGAGGCCTCATCTGGAGTACTGTGTCCAGTTTTGGGCCCCACACTACAAGAAGGATGTGGATAAATTGGAAAGAGTACAGCGAAGGGCAACAAAAATGATTAGGGGTCTAGAGCACATGACTTATGAGGAGAGGCTGAGGGAGCTGGGATTGTTTAGTCTGCAGAAGAGAAGAATGAGGGGGGATTTGATAGCTGCTTTCAACTACCTGAAAGGGGGTTTCAAAGAGGATGGCTCTAGACTGTTCTCAATGGTAGCAGATGACAGAACGAGGAGTAATGGTCTCAAGTTGCAATGGGGGAGGTTTAGATTGGATATTAGGAAAAACTTTTTCACTAAGAGGGTGGTGAAACACTGGAATGCGTTACCTAGGGAGGTGGTAGAATCTCCTTCCTTAGAGGTTTTTAAGGTCAGGCTTGACAAAGCCCTGGCTAGGATGATTTAACTGGGACTTGGTCCTGCTTTGAGCAGGGGGTTGGACAAGATGACCTTCTGGGGTCCCTTCCAACCCTGATATTCTATGATTCTATGATTAGATTAGTCAGGCATGACCTTCCCTTGGTGAATCCATGCTGACTGTTCCTGATCACTTTCCTCTCCTCTAAGTGCTTCAGGATTGATTCTTTGAGGACCTGCTCCATGATTTTTCCAGGGACTGAGGTGAGGCTGACCGGCCTGTAGTTGAAGTACGTTGACTTCAGCTACGTTATTCACATAGCTTAAATTACGTAACTTAATGAACTCTCTCTCTTTCTCTCCCCCCCTCCCCCTGCGCCCCCCAAGTATAGACCAGGCCTAAGAATTTAACAGTTGTCTTTGGAGTTTTCATGACCGCTTTCTCTTTAACTTAAACGGGACGTTTCTGTCAAAGAAGGAAGTGTATGCACTGATGCATTTCAACATCAGAGCGCCTGACAGGAGTAGAGGACAGAAAAGTATGAAAATTCAGGTGTTTGACTTATACTAGTCATTGTCATTCAAAGTTTAAAAATTTAGCTAAATCAGTTTGCTATAGCATATAATAGAGAGACCCTGGTCTGTTTAATCTCCTAAGAAGTTAAATTGAAACAGAATAGCTGCAAACTACAGAAATAGGGGAAAATTCTCTTCCATTTTGAAATATTTCTGTGTAGTGCAATGAGTTGGGTTTTTTTAAACTTGCTAATAGTTACTAATAAATCTTATATTGTACGTTCTGCACTGAGTTAGTGTTTACTCGGAAAATAACTTTCAACAGCCAGATGTTTAATTTTCATAACTAAAATGTGCAATTTCATAAATTAGAGCACCATTCTTTAATCAACTTTCTGTTTAAAACAGTAACTGATATATATTTAAAACACAAAACAGTGGGACATTACAAGCTATGTTTCTGCAGCTGAAGTTTCTAGTTTTAACAACTGTTGCTGTGACCAACAATGCAGTTTTAAAAAATAAAAGATTATTGTACAGTCCGAGATATTAAAGGTTATTTGAGAATTTCCACAGAATCCTTTAAATTAGAGACAGAAAAACCTTGTTCTGTCTGCTATCTCCAGTCTTTAATAGCAGGTTGTCTTCTGTTCCAAGGACCTTGCAAACAGTTCAGAATTGCTGCTTCTGTGTACTGGGAGGGGAAGAAATGCTTACAGATCCGCCTGCCAGAAGTTGTGTCTGTCTCTAAGAACTTGGATGGCAATGCAGACCACTCTTTTATTTTGTTTTCTACAAGTAGTGAAGGTTAACAGGGAGTGGTTTCTTGTTTTTTCTGCTTAACTGTTTCTTTGTCATTTTGTGTTAGCAGAATATTTTCTCTTTAGAGACCACATGTGGTTCACCCTTGCACCCACTGTGTTTATCAAGGTCATAATAATAATCAGCATGTATACAACAGATACTTTTCAATGCACTATACAAATGTTGCCCAGTGAATGCAACCCCTGTGAGGTAGGAGATTCGGAATAATAGGGCAACTGAAAAAGTTTAGAAATCTGTAATGGAAGGTCACTTTTATAATCTGCCTCACCTGGAATTTAAACATTAAGTCATGCTCAAAGTGCAGATGACATTGATGAATCTGATATACCTGATGTGGAAGAAATGTATGCTGATAGAAAGCCAGCCTGTTAGCTACTTATATTATAATATTATGGCCACAATTCATCAAAGCACTTAACACACATGTTTAAATCTCATTGAAGCCAGTGGGACTAAAGCAGGTGCATAAGGTTAAGCAAGTGCTTTGCTGAATTAGGCATGCTAAAGAACTGTAATGGTAATGGAAGAATGTAACAGGGTCTGTGGAACAGTTTAATTCCTCCAGTTTGTCCCAGGTCTTTCACATGTCGCATTAAATTCAACAGCTACAAATTATTTCTCCTTTTACTTTTTACTTTCTTCTTATGTATTATGTCCAGTAATCTATTTCCTATCAAAACTTCCTTTAGACCTAAGGGCTAAGTTGGGTGTTGCCATGTACTCGTAATGCAAAGACGAACTTACAGGTGCCTTATAATAAGACAAGTCAGGGTGAATGTAAATACCTAACTTCCAACATATCCCTTTTATTTATGTATGAATTATGACTCTACTTCTTTCTAGAACTGCTTGAGAGTTTTTTCTTGCTTTAAAAGAAAGTACAAATGGGTGGAGCCTGACAATATAACCCAATGGGAATGATGTTGAGGATTTTAATTCTAATCCTGCTGACTTCAGTTCAGGCTGGTAAACTGATGGGTAGGGCCTGGAAACAGCACCACACAGAGCCCTTGACAACAACAACATCTGCTTTTGATTAATTAGGTGTAATGGTATTTCAGATCACCCCTAATCTTAATTAAAGCCAAATTCTATTCTGAAAATTGCCTGTGTAGGAAAAGCTTGATCTTGCTCCAAAAAGAGATCTTGGCAGCATTGTGAATAGTTCTCTGAGAACATCTGCTCAATGTGCAGCACCTATCAAAAAAGCTTAGCAGACTGTTAAGCTCCATTAGAAAAGAGAGAGGTAACAAAACAGAAAATATTCCAGTGCTGCTCTATAAATTTATGGAACGCTCACACCTTGAATGCTATGAACGGTTCTGATCACTCCATCTTAAAAAAAAAAAAAAAAAAAAAATAGAATTGGAAAAGGTGAAGTAAAGGGCAACGAAAATGATTAAGGAGATGGAACAGCTTCCATACGAAGAGAAATTAAAGAGTGGGACTGTTCATCTTAGAAAAGAGATGACTAAGGGGAGAGATGATGATGGAGGTTTCTAAAAGCATGGTGTGGAGAAAGCGAATAGGGAAGTGTTATTTACCTCTCTACATGACACAAGAACTAGGGGTCACCTGATAAAATTAGCAGGCAGCAGGTTTAAAACTAACAAAAGGAAGTATTTCTTCACAGGTTGCATAGTCAACCTCTTGAACTCATTGCTATGGGATGTTGTGAAGACCAAAAGAATAACTGGGTTAAAAAAAAGGGTTAAGTTCCTAGAGGATAGGTTGATCCATCAGTGGCTATTAGCCAAGATGGAGAGGGATGCAACCCCCCTGCTCCAGGTGTCCCTAAACTTCTGACTGCCAGAAGCTGGGACTGGATGACGGTGATGGATCAATCAAAATTGCCCTGTTGTTTTCATTTCCTCTGAAGTGTGTCACACTGGCCACTGTCTGAAACAGGATTATGGGCTAGATAGAACATTGGTCTAACCCAGTATGGCTATTCTTATGCTCAACTGATTTTCTCCTTGCTGTAGCTCACGAAAGCTTATGCTCTAATAAATTTGTTAGTCTCTAAGGTGCCACAAGTACTCCTTTTCTTTTTGCTCCTTGCATAATGACAGGTTTCAGAGTAGCAGCGGTGTTAGTCTGTATTTGCAAAAAGATTCCACACAAAGATGAAATACAAGCCATCAGGAACAATGCATCCGATGAAGTGAGCTCTAGCTCACGAAAGCTTATGCTCTAATAAATTTGTTAGTCTCTAAGGTGCCACAAGTACTCCTTTTCCTTTTGTGAATACAGACTAACACGGCTGCTACTCTGAAACCTGAAAAGTATCCCCGATAATGTCACGGCTAACCTGGTGGCTGAAATTTGTGACTTTATCCTCACCCATAACTATTTCACATTTGGGGACAATGTATACCTTCAAATCAGTGGCACTGCAATGGGTATCCGCATGGCCCCACGGTATACCAACGTTTTTATGGCTGACTTAGAACAATGCTTCCTCAGCTCTCCTCCCCTAATGCACCTACTCTACTTGCACTGCATTGATGACATGTTCATCATCTGGACCCATGGAAAAGAAGCCCTTGAGGAATTCCACTGTGATTTTAACAATTTCCATCCCACCATCAACCTCAGCCTGGACCAGTCCTCACAAGAGATCCACTTCCTGGACACTATGGTGCTAATAAGCGATGGTCACATAAACACCACCCTATACCGGAAATCTAGTGACCGCTATTCCTACCTACATGCCTCTAGCTTTCATCCAGATCACACCACATGATCCATTGTCTACAGCCAAGCTCTACGATATAACCGCATTTGCTCCAACCCCTCAGACAGAGACAAACACCTACAAGATCTCTGTCATGCATTCTTACAACTACAATACCCACCTGCTGAAGTGAAGAAACAGATTGACAAAGTCAGAAGAGTATCCAGAAGTCACCAACTACAGGACAGGCCCAACAAAGAAAATAACAGAACGCCACTAGCCATCACCTTCAGCCCCCAACTAAAACCTCTCCAATGCATCATCAAGGATCTACAACCTATCCTGAAGGATGACCCATCACTCTCACAGATCTTGCGAGACAGGCCAGTCCTTGCTTACAGACAGCCCCCCAACCTGAAGCAAGTACTCACCAGCAACCACACAACAGAACCACTAACCCAGGAACCTATCCTTGTAACAAAGCCCGTTGCCAACTGTGTCCACATATCTATTCAGGGGACACCATCATAGGGCCTAATCACATCAGCCACACTATCAGAGGTTCGTTCACCTGCGCATCTACCAAAGTGATATATGCCATCATGTGCCAGCAATGCCCCTCTGCCATATACATTGGTCAAACTGGACAGTCTTTAAGTAAAAGAATAAATGGACACAAATCAGACGTCAAGAATTATAACATTCAAAAACCAGTTGGAGAACACTTGAGTCTCTTTGGTCACTCGATTACTGACCTAAAAGTTGCAATTCTTCAACAAAAAAAATTTAAAAAACAGACTCCAGCGAGAGACTGCTGAATTGGAATTAATTTGCAAACTGGATACAATTAACTTAGGCTTGAATAGAGACTGGGAGTCGATGGGTCATTACACAAAGTAAAACTATTTCCCCATGTTATTTCTCCTCCCGCACCCCATCCCCCACTGTTCCTCAGATGTTCTTGTTAACTGCTGGAAATGGCCCACCTTGATTATCACCACAAAAGAAAAGGAGTACTTGTGGCACCTTAGAGACTAACAAATTTATTAGAGCATAAGCTTTCGTGAGCTACAGCTCACTTCATCCGATGAAGTGAGCTGTAGCTCACGAAAGCTTATGCTCTAATAAATTTGTTAGTCTCTAAGGTGCCACAAGTACTCCTTTTCTTTTTGCAAATACAGACTAACACGGCTGCTACTCTGACACCACAAAAGGTTTTCCTCCTCCTTCCCCCCCCCCACTGGTAGTAGCTCTTCTTAAGTGGTTTCAGAGTAGCAGCTGTGTTAATCTGTATTCGCAAAAAAGAAAAGGAGTACTTGTGGCACCTTAGAGACTAACTAACAAATTTATTTGAGCATAAGCTTTCGTGAGCTACAGCTTCTGATAAAGTGAGCTGTAGCTCACGAAAGCTTATGCTCAAATAAATTTGTTAGTTGCTAAGGTGCCACAAGTACTCCTTTTCTGATTTGCTCCTTGTATACGTTCAATTAGATTTGCTTGCTTTAGTAACAAAACAGGGCTTGTCACTTAATATTTCTGTTAGCTGAGTCAGCTCTGCAGTGCTGTGGGAGTATGAACAGGTTTCTTTTACAGCTTGCACATAATCAGCAGAACTATTAATTAATTTATAATTTCACGGCCAGATTCTGCCCTCATTTACACATGAAAGGATATGTCAGAATACAAGAATGTACCCGTAGGCCTCAGATGTGTAGTGGTTTTGCCTTCTAGTTTCAGCTGTTTTATAGTTCTGGTTTGTAAAGTTAATTAAGGAAAATGTTTCCATAGGTTACTTGAAATCTTTGTACAGATGAGGACTGGTGCAGTCTGTGCCATTTAGGTGTCATCTGCCTTAATAATTTTCTTAAAGGTCACTGACAGGATGATCTATAAGCTTGCTGTTATAGTAACAGTAGAGAGACTGCCACCTATGCCTCTTATGCAGGGAGCGGATAAAGTTAGGAGCAAATTGGAATAATGGATCCAGAATGGGAGAGGGCAGGTTTGGCACCTTTTTGAGGCTTTTCTCAGGTTCAGGTGAATCCTGGAGTCCCTAGAAAGTGTAAAATCATTGAGATGAAAGACACAAGCGCCATATCATTGCTGGCTGTGATGATAATATGAATGGCCAGCTGAGCAGTGCAAGTTAATGTGTAGATAGGTGATGTTTTCAAGCCAGCTGTTTAATTGGGAGGTATTTCTGTAGTCCCGTAGCACAGATGCTTCCTACATCAATGGAAGAGGTTTTTACATCAAAGGAGTTAATCTACCTTTCTCAGTGGAGATGGCTGAGTTAACTGAAGGATTCTTCTGTTGACCTAGCTATGTCTGCCACCGGGGGTTAGATCAATTGAACAGTGATGCTTGGGGGCAAAAATTTTCACATCCGTGAGCAACATAGCTAGGTTGATTTTTAAGTTTTGAGTGTGGATAAGGCCTGAGTTTGGGAGTAGTGTCCTGATATGAGGAGGCCAATAAAGGAAGCGAGAACAAATTGGAGAGAGCATAGTAAAATGGGATTGGAGAGACCAATTGCAGTTACCAGAGAGTGCGTGTGCTGCAGAATGGAAGCATAGTGGTCTTCCCTGTTTTCTTCCCTACTTGGAAATTAACAGAGCAGAGATAAGAGGATAATGGATCTATTTCACTTAAATTAAACCAGACCACCTGCCAAGTGTCAGTGTATGCTTATGGTATTCTATGTCCAACTGGATTATGTGAGAGGCGCCTTCCAAATCTCAGTTGTTGACCATGTTTACCTGGCCGTTAGTGCTATTTAACCTTTTTCAGCTCAGAGTGAGCTGCACTGAGGATTTTTCTGCTTGATACAATGTGGAACAAAGAATTTGTGGTATGTTCAAGCTAAAGCCATGAGAATTCAGAAGATGCTTTTGTGTGCCTGCTTCCCCCCCGCCCCCCGAGGCTTCAGCTAAGTTGGTTTTTTGTCATCAAGTGAATTTTTGCCTGAAATACTAATTGTCTGCCATCTGAGATAAGCAGCATCTCTAAAAATATCTCATTGGTGTAGATGGAGGGGCACTGCTATTTAGGGGATATCAATAGAAAGGAATATTTATACAATCTGGACATTACTTTGAGAAGATCAGTTGTGCTTGTAGTAAATACCAGGAGGGATGAGCTGGAGTGCAGATGAGAAGCATAGATGGGAAAGTAACTCAAATACTTCCTGGATGGATTGTATTTTCTAAGGATTTGTCTACACTGGCGATGTTAAAGTGCTGCCATGGCAGCACTTTAACGTGGCTTGTGTAGTCACGGCACAGCGCTGATCAGGAGGGAGGGGGAGGCACTGATCGGCGGGGCGCGCTGAGAGCGGGGCTGGGTGGGAGCTGATAGGGGGCTGCTGACGTATTACTGTGGCTCTTTTTGGCAATGTACATTGGTAAATTCTGGCTCCTTCCTCAGGCTCAGGTTGGCCACCCCTGGATTAGACAGTTGGCAACCCTAGTAGTAGGGGTAAGACAACTACAGAGCCTGGGGTCGCATGGGTGGACACATGGGGTTTAGAGCCCCTTAACTAGTGATCACTGAGCTTGGCCATCTGTTTGGAAAGCAAGTGCTGATTAGCTATTTTCTAGACTTTTACTGTATTGTTTAAGATTTGCAAGATTTTAGGTTTTGTTTATTCCATCGCATAAAATAAAGCCTCCAAGTGACTACTTCTACACAGAGCCCAAGCTCAATTTGCTGAAGTGTTTGACTCTGCAGCCCCCACATTTATGTAGACGGCACTGAGTCTGTTTTTTTTAATCTGCTTTCGAAGGTTACTCCTAATACAAAAAAAGAAAAGGAGTACTTGTGGCACCTTCGAGACTAACAAATTTATTTGAGCATAAGCTTTCGTGAGCTACAGCTCACTTCATCGGATGCATTTGGTGGAAAATACAGTGGGGAGATTTATATACACACAGAGAGAACATGAAACAATAGGTTTTATCATACACTGTAAGGAGAGTGATGATAAAACCCATTGTTTCATGTTCTCTGTGTGTGTATATAAATCTCCCCACTGTATTTTCCACCAAATGCATCCGATGAAGTGAGCTGTAGCTCACGAAAGCTTATGCTCAAATAAATTTTAGTCTCGAAGGTGCCACAAGTACTCCTTTTCTTTTTTTGCGAATACAGACTAACACGGCTGCTACTCTGAAAACTGCTAATACAGTAGTCAATAGGTTTTCTGGACTAAACTGTGCAGAAGGGATTGAGTTTGTACGTGGCTGATCTTGTGAGCCGTTTTCTATCCCAATAATTCCCCAGAATGTGGAATTTGTAAAACCATCAGACGACTGTGCTCTTCTTGAATTGCCTGTTACGTATAAAAGGAATCCTGGGAATGTGGAGGACTGCCCCGTCTGATTTTTCATCCGTGTGTGCTCTTTCTTCCCTTCCCCCTCCAATATATATTGTTGGAGGGGAACCAGAGACAGCTGGGATAAAGTCAAACAGGAGGAATTTCTGAACACACAGAAAACACCCATCAGTTTACTGTGCTTTGCCACTCCTTCCCACATTGTGGAAAGTATGATTAAAGTCAGCCCTCCACCCCTGAGTGCATGAACCATGCACATACACATATGCTGATGCCAGATTCCCTTCATTCCATGCTGCTGACTTCAAGAAAGGCTTGTTGTGACAAGCTGGAAATGGGGGCTGTCGGCTCCATCTTCTGTAACCCAAAGGCTACATCAGTGCTAGACCTTTACCCTAAAATTTCCCACCCATGCTGTTCTACTGGTAGGAGTTTGAGTGTAGATAAGGTGCCAGCAGCCACTGGTATGTTAGCCACCATTTTGTGTAATCCTTTCAGAACTGTCTAGATAATAGGGTAGTAAAAATGTCAATAGCCACTTCCACCATATCTATAAGTGCTTCTGCTAGTTGGAGGGGAGGGTCACTGCCGACTCTCTTGCCCCAACATCCGGGTGGTGCCCAAATCTTGCTGCTGCTGCTTCCTTCACAAAACGCTTACAATCTGTGTTTCTTTTTCTTTTCTTTTTTTTTTGGGGGGGGGTCTAGGCCTCCTCATCTCCCACCTTGATTAACTCCTTGACACTGACATTGTTTCTCTCCCATCCATATAAAGTACAGCTGCTGAGATCCTCTTTCTTGCCTGGTTTCAGAGTAGCAGCCGTGTTAGTCTGTATTCGCAAAAAGAAAAGGAGTACTTGTGGCACCTTAGAGACTAACAAATTTATTTGCGCATAAGCTTTCGTGAGCTACAGCTCACTTCATCGGTCTCTAAGGTGCCACAAGCTTCATCATGTTAGCTTGTCATTCAAATGTCTCTGTACCTTCTTTTAGGCAGCCCATTATGCACAGTACTCAGTCTTTTAGCTTCTTCTTCAATCCCATTTCTGCCAATTAATGATGCTCTGAGGCGTAATGGCAAATAACTGGTATTTTGTTTATAGTTTTTGGAAGAGGAATTGCACAATGTTTGTTTATCTAAAAATTGTATATGTTTAATGGTAACTTTATTCTTCCCTTCCCACCCTTCACAGTACTCCCCTCCCCCCCTTGGATTGTAAGCTATTTGAGGAAGTGAACATGTTTCCATAAGTGTCTGGATAGCACCTGGCACAGTGTGGTCCTGATCCTATTTGAGGCTCTGACTCATACTGTACTCTAAATATTTGATATTAAATAGAGGAGGTATATTTTCACGTGTGTAACACAGTTGTTGCATTTTAACACATTAGCCTGTTTGATGCCAGAATAATTTTAATAAAACTATAAATAGTTCATCCAGACATAAGAAACTGTAACAAGCAGAAACTGACTGAGTGTACCTGTGAACTTTCTCCCCCCGAAGCAGTATCTCTAGTATTGAGCTTCCTCTCAAAAATGCCTTGCCAGTACTATGTTAGGATTGCAGAGGATGTCTACATGAATACATTTTCTCTTCTGTAGAACCATAGGAAAACCTACCAGTATCAAGTATCTACAGAGTACTTTACAAATATGCAAGTCTCACAATAGCCCTGTAGTAGGTAAGCAATATTATCCCCATTTTAAGGGAGGGATAGATGCACAGAGGTTGTGATTTAACCCAAGATATCACAGCAAGTCAGTAGCAGAGTAGGGAGGAGAACCTAGTAGTCCTAACTTAGTTCTCTGTTCTGACCACTAGGCTGTACTACCATAGAATCATAGAAGATTAGGGTTGGAAGAGACCTCAGGAGGTCATCTAGTCCAATCCCCTGCTCAAAGCAGGACCAACACCAACTAAATCATCCCAGCCAGGACTTTGTCAAGCTGGGCCTTAAAAACCTCAAAGGATGGAGATTCCACCACCTCCCTAGGTAATCCATTCCAGTGCTTCACCACCCTCCTAGTGAAATAGTGTTTCCTAATATCCAACCTAGACCTCCCACACTGCAACCTGAGACCATTGCTCCTTGTTCTGTCATCTGCCACCACTGAGAACAGCCGAGCTCCATCCACTTTGGAACCCCCCTTCAGGTAGTCGAAGGCTGCTATCAAATCCCCCCACGCACTCTTCTGCAGACTAAATAAGCCCAGTTCCCTCAGCCTTTCCTCATGACATTGTGTACAAGAAAAAATATACTTCCCTTTCCCCCTGCTAATATTTGGGGAAAAAGTGCAGTCTGGAAATAGCGAAGTGAGAGTATGTGCTGCCAGTGCTATAATTGAGAATTCTGAAGGGGAGACTGGCACTATGAAGAGCAGCTGTCGTGTTTCACCTGTGTGACTCATTTATCATGCAGCATGTGTAAGTCCAAGTGGCACCCCCATAATTGAAGAAGCTTCTCTTTACCATTTGTTTTAATTACCAGTGGCATTATCACAATTCACAGTGATGAACTTCAGTGATCCAGGTAACATAAACTAACAGAGTTTTCTATTTTTTTTTTTTTTAAATTTAATTTAATTTATTCATTTTTGTTTTTACCTCTAGCCATACAGGAAATTTGATTCCGCTGAACCAAACCCTCAAACTTCAGATTCTTTCTTTTTCTCCCTGAGTAGGTCAAAGGGATGAGCTGAGTCCAATGCTTAATCTTGCCTAATTGAAGTCAATGGCAAAACTCCAATTAGGAACATGAGAACAGCCATATTGGGTCCATCTAGCTCAGTATTCTGTCTTCTAACAGTGGCCAGTGCCAGATGCTTCAAAAGGAATGAACAGAACATTGACTTCAGTGAGGCAGGATGAGGCTCATAGTGTCTCACACTTTGGCTATCATCATCTTGCACACTCCTCAGTTGATTTATAGGGGAGCTGGTAGCACCCCTAGGTTGCATAACACTTTCCCCTATAAAGGATTCGTGTGACATTTTCTTTGAGAACTTCTAGTGCCTCCATTCTACACAGCAGATCATTAATGTTTGGCAGTGGGGATGCTCTCAAGTTAGGGAAGTGGCTTTTCTTTGACCCAGGACATTCCATTTAGCTTTTGCTGAGATATAAACTATTGAAAATAACCATTTTCCCTCTCTCATTTTTAAGCCTTGGGGAAAATGTTTGCATCCTGACAAAGTAACTCCATCCATATACCTCCTAAGGCCAGGCTTGTGTCCCTGCAGCAGCAGTCGTGAACACTGTACTGGGACCTGGAGCTACTGGAGCAGAGCATTTGGGACAAGGGGAGTTTTCTCACTCCCCTTGTGTGTATTCATTCGCATAGTCTTTGTGATCACATACTATTTTTTTCCCTCAGGACTTGTGCCTTACTCAGTGCACATGATGGGGCAGAATTAAGTGTACAGGCAACTATAAATCTGGCATTTTTTACCTCTCAAGTGCTTTAATTTGCAATCTAAACATAGGTTTTATATGTAATTATTATTTATATTACAGTAGAGTTCAGCAATGCCCTCAGGATTGAGGCCCCATTGTGCTACTACAACAGGGGTGGGCAAACTTTTTGGCCTGAGGGCCACATCTGGGTATGGAAATTATATGGAGATCCATAAATACTCACAGAATAGGGGGTTGGAGGGGGTGAGGGCTCTGGGGTGGGACCATAAATGAGGAGTTTAGGGTGCAGGAGGTGGCTCTGGGCTGGGGCAAGGGGTTAGGGTACAGGGGTGTGTGTGAGGACTCTGGCTGGGGGTGCTGGCTCGGGTGGGGTTGGGGGTGCAGGAGGGTGCCCTGGGCTGGGACTGAGGGGGATCAGGGCTGGGGCAGGGGGTCAATGTGTGGGAGGGGGCAGGGGTGCAGCCTCTGGGCAGAACTTACCTCAAGTTTCCAGAAGCAGTGGTATGTCCCCCCCTCTGGCTTCTATGCAGAGGTGCGGACAGGTAGCTCTGCGCGCTGCTCCATCTGCAGGCGCCGCCCCTGCAGCTCCCATTGGCCACGGTTCCCAACCCAGCAAGCTCCGGACCCCACTCCCTGGCTGGAGCTCAAGGGCCAGCTTAAAACGTCTGAAGGGCCAGATGTGGCCCCTGGACCATAGTGCCCTCCCTTCCCCATGGTACTACAAGCATATAGTAAAACTGTCTCTATTCTGGAGTGCTTATTTATGGGTTTAATATGATATCTAGAAGAAGACATTTTCCTATGTAATTAAAGGATTGTCTTCAGAACTCCTTATATCTTTTATGCTTTCTAATATCTAGTGTATACTTAATACACCACTAGCACATTTTGCACCTTGTACTCTGTCCAGCATGAAGCAGAATGTTTAGTATGATTTTTATATTTTCACCAGGTATTTTTTTTTCCCCACAAGTGACTAAGTATCTGATACACTGCACTATTGTACTGGAAAGCTGGAGTGAGCTGTAGCTCATGAAAGCTTATGCTCAAATAAATTTGTTAGTCTCTAAGATGCCCCAAGTACTCCTTTTCTTTTTGCGAATACAGACTAACACGGCTGCTACTCTGAAACCTATCAGAGATACCGTATTCCAGAAACAACGGAGGGGTTGTGAGAATTGCCTCTGCATGTTCCCACTTACAGCCAGAGCCCCATGTACTCGTGGCACAAGTGGAACAAATTCTTCTGCAGCAGCCATGAATTCTATGGCAGCATTAATTTATCCTATTTGTCATGAAATACTCATGATTCCCATCCCCCATACTCCTACATAGAGACACACAGCTATGACTTATGGTTGAAAATACTCATTGATGTAAAATGTTGTCTGATTATTTTCAACAGTAATTGTATTCAACGATGATTTATTTCCCCTGTTTAACGTACAACTGGATTAATTAAGCTGTCAGGGAGAAGCTGGAGGCTGAGCAGCTGGATAGTGGCCAGTTATGTCTTTTGATACTTGGAAAGGTGAGGATGACAGTTTGATATTCTGGAATAAACCCAGCAGCTGGTTGTCTCACAGTGATCCACAACAAAATAGTTAATAGTGCTGACATTTTAAATACAGCTTTCTAGATTTCAGGCTTAACCCACCAAAATGAATCAAGCAGCTCACAACTCAGATCTAGTGTTTCAGACTGGTTGCAGACTTAGGCAGACAATGCTATATAAATTACTCTCAGTTCATGTTTTCTTCGGAATCAGAAGGGGATAGAAACATTTAAAAAAAAAAAAAAAAAAGCAACAGCTGAGATTCTGCTGCACAACTTCGCATCAAGGGACAGCGTCCACAGCAAATTGTGTCTCCAAGATATTGCAGAATGCACAGGGCCTTGCCTCTATAACATTTGGTTGGGGCAATTGAAGTTAATCTCTGCTTTCCCAGCTGCTGTTCTCATGTTGATGATCTCTCTTGATACAGGCAGAGCACAAATCTATCATTTCTCCAGGAATAGACTTTCTGGAACTGAACAAACAACTTATTAACTGTCTCTTGAGACTCAGTACCAAGCATCAGTAGGGAAGGCAACAATTTTAGGGATTAGGACTGGAGCTGGGACTTTGTACCAGCCTGTCACTGGATACACAAGAAGCTGCTTATCTACACTCTCTGTTCATTGTCAATGTTCCAAGACTATTTTTTTCTGAAATAAATTAGCTTTCACGTGCTAATGACTGCAAACAGTACCAGTGTGGGTTGCTTTTCTGAACTGTTTCTTAATAATCATACAGTGGACATTGCTCAAGCAGCATCTAGATTGGCTAGGGAAAATTAAGTACAGGGTATTATCCTCAGAAATTTAGTTGGAGTGAGTTTTACTCAAGTTTCATAACTGTGTCATTCAGAACACAGATATGAAACTCTTCCCACAAACAAATGTATAATAAGGAAAGCACTCAAGTGTAGTTTAGAACTCTTTAAGGACTAATAGAGTCCTCAATTATACACTGAATATGAAACAGCAGGAAGGAAATGCTAGATGAGTGGAAAGGCATAAGACACTTTTGAGAGCAGACCCTTTCCTAGATGTGTAGCATTGTGATCGGGCTAAGGTTTGAGCAGTAGGTGAAGATTCCAACAGTGGGACAGGTTAAACGGAAACAAAAAACAGTCCTTTCTGCGGATTCTGACTTGATCAACCAAAGGAATATAGACCAGCAAAGCTTGGACACATTCTCTTCAGGCAGCTGAACAATCTGTAAACTACAAACATCACATAAAGCAGTGATTCTATCTGCAGAACTCTATTCTGGCTTCTGGTCAACAAACCTATCTCTTATTAGAGGTTTGAGTAGCAACCGTGTTAGTCTGTATTTGCAAAAAGAAGAGGATTTGTGGCACCTTAGAGACTAACAAATTTATTCTAGCATAAGCTTTCGTGAGCTACAGCGGATGCTGTGGTGAGGGGAGTTGCCAGAATATCCTATATTACCCTTTTGGAGGATAGCGAAGTGTGAAGAACCCCATTCTGAGAATTGCTTCCCTCCTCACCGCTGTTTTGTTTGTTCTTCTTTTCAGATTGCAAAGAGTTTTAGTGCTGATCTGGCCTTATATGGTCACTTCCTATTATTATGCATCCGATTGAAGTGAGCTGTAGCTCACGAAAGCTTATGCTCAAATAAATTTGTTAAGGTGCCACAAGTACTCCTTTTCTCTTATTGGAGTAGCCTGTCCTCTTTTAAGGCTCTGAACCTAACTATGCTCAGGTGCAGCTGACTGCTTCAGCTCAGGGAAGTGTGCCTATCCTGTCTTGGTGTTTATATTTTGCTTATTATCATAGTATCTGAGATACTACATCAGCTTGTAGAAAAGGAGTACTTGTGGCACCTTAGAGACTAACAAATTTATTAGAGCATAAGCTTTTGTGAGCTACAGCTCACTTCATCGGATGCATTTTTCTTTTTGCGAATACAGACTAACACGGCTGCTACTCTGAAATACATCAGCTTGTGTTATTCCAGCAGGCCTTGGCTACAATGGAAAGTCTGTGGCCTTATCCCAAGACAAGAGCAAGTATGGAATATAAAACCCATGGCCAGGAACTATAGTGGAATGTTCCTGTTTGATCATATCCTGCAAAGCAGTGCTTTGTGGCATTTATTGTAGAAACTCCCTTTAATTTGCATGAACCAAAGGACAGTGTTTCTTTAACTGGGCTTGTGGGTTTTGCATCTCAGACAGTCTGTGAGATGTATATTGCTTCAGCCACAATTACAGCGTCAGAGAACAGCTTGGTTTTGACATCTTTGTGAAATTTACATAACTCTTTGTATAGATAACTGTGTAATTGCTGAACTGTTAAGCTGCTTAGCACAAGCCTACAAATCATTAAATTATATGGAAGCGCTGAGTGAGGACAGTTCTCAGCTAGTCTAGTGCCAGCTCCTCCCATTGGGAGGTGCTACAGGACATTGGTACCTTTCAGAACCAACAAGAAAAGGAGTACTTGTGGCACCTTAGAGACTAACAAATTTATTAGAGCATAAGCTTTCGTGAGCTACAGCTCACTTCACCGGATGCATTTGGTGGGAAAAAACAGAGGAGAGATTTATACACACACACACACACACACACACACACACACACACACACACACACACACACACACACACACACACACACACACACACACACACACAGAGAACATGAAACAATGGGTTTATCATACACACTTCCTGGACACTACGGTGCTAATAAGCGATGGTCACAGAAACACCACCCTATATCGGAAACCTACTGACCGCTATTCCTACCTACATGCCTCTAGCTTTCATCCAGATCATACCACTCGATCCATTGTCTACAGCCAAGTGCTACGATATAACCGCATTTGCTCCAACCCCTCAGACAGAGACACCTACAAGATCTCTATCATGCATTCCTACAACTACAATACCCACCTGCTGAAGTGAAGAAACAGATTGACAGAGCCAGAAGAGTACCCAGAAGTCACCTACTACAGGACAGGCCCAACAAAGAAAACAACAGAACGCCACTAGCCATCACCTTCAGCCCCCAACTAAAACCTCTCCAACGCATCATCAAGGATCTACAACCTATCCTGAAGGACGAGCCATCGCTCTCAGATCTTGGGAGACAGACCAGTCCTTGCTTACAGACAGCCCCCCAATCTGAAGCAAATACTCACCAGCAACCACACACCACACAACAGAACCACTAACCCAGGAACCTATCCTTGCAACAAAGCTCGTTGCCAACTCTGTCCACATATCTATTCAGGGGATACCATCATAGGGCCTAATCACATCAGCCACACTATCAGAGGCTCGTTCACCTGCGCATCTACCAATGTGATATATGCCATCATGTGCCAGCAATGCCCCTCTGCCATGTACATTGGCCAAACTGGACAGTCTCTACGTAAAAGAATGAATGGACACAAATCAGACGTCAAGAATTATAACATTCAAAAACCAGTTGGAGAACACTTCAATCTCTCTGGTCACTCGATCACAGACCTAAGAGTGGCTATACTTCAACAAAAAAGCTTCAAAAACAGACTCCAACGAGAGACTGCTGAATTGGAATTAATTTGCAAACTGGATACAATTAACTTAGTTTTACTTTGTGTAATGACTCATCCATTCCCAGTCTCTATTCAAACCTATTTCCCCATGGTATTTCTCCCCCCCACCCCACCCCCCACTGTTCCTCTGATATTCTTGTTAACTGCTGGAATTAGCCTACCTTGCTTGTCACCATGAAAGGTTTTCCTCCCCCCCCCCCCCCCCCCCCCCCCCCCCGCTGCTGGTGATGGCTTATCTTAAGTGATCACTCTCCTTACAGTTTTCAGAGTAGCAGCCGTGTTAGTCTGTATTCGCAAAAAGAAAAGGAGTACTTGTGGCACCTTAGAGACTAACAAATTTATTAGAGCATAAGCTTTCGTGAGCTACAGCTCACTTCGTCGGATGCATTTATGATAAACCCATTGTTTCATGTTCTCTGTGTGTGTGTATATAAATCTCTCCTCTGTTTTTTCCACCAAATGCATCCGATGAAGTGAGCTGTAGCTCACGAAAGCTTATGCTCTAATAAATTTGTTAGTCTCTAAGGTGCCACAAGTACTCCTTTTCTTTTTGCGAATACAGACTAACACGGCTGCTACTCTAGAACCAACAAGGACTCTCCTTGGAGTCTCAGAGAGAAAAATAATCATGGAGAGGTCCTACGTGTGTGTATAAAGCAAACATTACAGCACAATTCAAACATACAATGCAGTGTAAGGCCATCATGTAAGGATTATTTCATGGCTTTGAGGTTCCATTTTTTGTGTGTGCTCTTTTTCTTTCCTTATTATGTAGATGGGCAGGGAGGGAATCACAACAGCTCTTGTCAGTTTATTCTAGTTTCCTTGTGCTGCTGTGCATACATTTGGGCTCTGGGAGTAGTGCTTCTTGCTCTGGAGAGGAGTGCTGATTGAATTTGAGAGGTCTAGAATAGCCACAAGTTGAGTATTGCTCCTATGCCACCCTCTCCGCGCTGTGGTGAGGGGAGTTGCCAGAATATCCTATATTACTCTTTTGGAGGATAGCAAAGTGTGAAGAACCTCATTCTGAGAATTACTTCCCTCCTCACCGCTGTTTTGTTTGTTCTTCTTTTCAGATTGCAAAGAGTTTTAGTGCTGATCTGGCCTTATATAGTCATTTCCTATTATTAGAAACATTTCCCTGGGATCTTGTTGGGGGAGTTGCAGAGGGAAATCCTGTTTCCTTCATCTGAAATGCAGGGCTAGCAGCACTTTTCATACACTTCACATCTGATGTCCATGGGATAGGGGGTTTCATTGTAATTCAGTTTCTGGCCCCAGTCCTTTTAAAGCTATTACCATTTCTAGAAAGAGAGCTCCTATTTCTGCAGGTTTTTTCCACTCGGTCACATATGTTGCAACTTAAACCATTGTGGTGTGCACCGTGTAAAATGTGCCCAGTTTTTCTCAGCCAACTATTGTCTTTCTCTGGGTATCAGTCTTTTCCTAATGATTTGGAAAACTGACTCACCTCTTTGTTGCCACAGGTGACATGGCAAGTGGGGCATGATACACCCTTGCCTGTGTCGGAACGGAGCCTGTGCAGGAAGCGAGTGATGATTCTAACAGCATTTGGAGAAAGAGAGGAACAGCTTCATAATGAGGAGGGAATAGATTCTGTTTTGTGGGTGCAGAAAGAATGTGTTTTGAGAGAAGCAATTGGCTGCTGAAGGCACTGACATATGCTCAGACCTTGGACACTTAACTTTTCCTGTGAAAACATTTTTTCCCCATAAAAGGAAGATTAGGTCCTGCCACTGGGAGGGACTGTTGAGAAAGTCACTTATGAGGAATGCACACCAGTTGAACTGGGTCAGACTGTTCATATTAATGACTTTTTGAAATAATTATTCTAGTATTGCCTCAGATTAAGCAGGGGAGCCACCCAGAATTGCAATAAAATAGGGTAAAGAAAACAATGATTTATTTTTAGGTTCTTTATTATTGAGACTGGTGCAGCAATTACTGCAGGGTTCAAAATGCATGGTGCTACTGGGACATTTCTGAAAAATTATTTGAACAGGCATCTGATTTGGCTGCAGTTTGTTTGCAATCCCCTGAACCACAAGTGTGGTGACATTTTAAGTGAGAGTTGGTGGTATATGGGATAGAATAGCCACATGCTAGTGACTAATTGCATGTGAGATGTATTGTTTAGTCCTGTAATATTGTATGGAGACAATTTGTAAGGAGTGAACTTTGTTTTGATAGACATGATTAGTGCCTGTAATGCAACTCCTGTTTTATTGATTCAGTAGGAAGCGAGAATGTACAGAGTTCTTCAGTTTATTAGGTCAGCCCAGCTTCTGTTTTCCAACCTAAGTGTTGTAGGGATACAATTGATCTGTATGTGCAGTATCCAGATTTAAATCTGTTACAATTGTCTTGTTTTATCTGTGCCTTTTTCTCAAAGGCGCCTAGTGTCTTGGTATCTGAGTGCTGAACAGCCATACTGGGTCAGACCAAAGGCCGCTCTAGCCCAGTATCCTGCCTTCCAACAGTGGCCAATGCCAGGTGCCCCAGAGTGAATGAACAAAACAGGTAATCATCAAGTGATGCATCCCCTGTCGCCCATTACCTGCTTCTGGCAAACAGAGGCTAGGGACATCATCTCTGCCTGGCTAATAGCCATTGCTGGACCTATCCTCCGTTAACTGATCTAGTTCTTTTTTTTTTTTTTTTAAAAAAAACCCTGTTATAGTCTTGTCCTTCACAACATCCTCTGACAAAGAGTTCCACAGATTGACTATGCGTTGTATGGGGGAAAAAAAACTTCCTTTTGCTTGTTTTAAATCTGCTGCCTATTAATTTCATTTGGTGACCCCTAGTTCTTGTGTTATGAGAAGGAGTAAATAACACTTATTTACTTTCTCCCCACCAGTCATGATTTAATAAACCTCTATCATATGCCCCCTTAGTTGTTTTTTTTCCAAGTTGAAAAGTCAGTCGTCTTAATCTCTCCTCATATGGCAGCCGTTCCATACCCCTAATCATTTTTGTTGTCCTTTTCTGAACCTTTTCCAATTCCAATATATCTTTTTTTGAGATGGGGCAATCACATCTGCACACAGCATTCAAGATGTGGGCATACCATGTATTTATATAGAGGCAATATGATACTTTCTGTCTTCTTATCTATCCCTTAATGATTCCCAACATTCTGTTTGCTTTTTTGATTGCCGCTGCACATTGAGTGAATATTTTTGAGAGAACTATCTACAATAACTCCAAGATCTCTTTCTGGTAACAGCTAATTTAGACCCCCTTACTTCATATGTATATTTGGGATTATGTTTTCCAATGTGCATTACTTTGCATTTATCAGCATTGAATTTCATCTGTCATTTGGTTGCATAGTCACCCAGTTTTGTGAGATCCTTATGTAATTCTTTGCAGTCTGCTTGGGACTTAACTGTCTTGAGTAGTTTGGTGTCATCTGCAAATTTTGCCACCTCACTGTTTACCCCTTTTTCCAGATCATTTATGAATATGTTGACTAGGACTGGTCCCAGTACAGACCCCTGGGGGACACCACTATTTACCTCTTGCCATTCTGAAAACTGACCATTTATTCCTACCCTTTGTTTCCTATCTTTTAACCAGTTACCAATCCATCAGAGGACCTTCCCTCTTATTCCATCAGACCTTACTTTGCTTAAGAGCCTTTGGTGAGGGACCTTGTCAAAGGCTTTCTGAAAATTTAAGTACACTATATCCACTGGATCCCGCCTTGTCCACATGCTCGTTGATCCCCTCAAAGGAAAAAGAGGAAAAGGTCTAAAGGTCTATGTCTCTGAGCCTAGGATTCCTGGAATATACATATTTATTTGTGGAGGGATGGGGTTCTCGGGGGTTGGTTGTAGAAGGCTTTATTAGAAACACACATCAACAATGCCAGCCACTGGTGTTCAGTTGCCCTCTGTGAAGGAGGCATTGGTGATTTCAGTTATCATGGAGGTCAGGTGTTCTTGCTAGTTTCAGCCATACATGAGGACAGGAGTAGTTTTTGTAAGTGGTGAGTTAGATGTCCTTCAAAACCTCAGGGCCCTATTTTGGGTTACTTTAGGAAGTTAAGGCGCCGTTACCAGTCTGGATCACCTAAAGTATGCAGCACAGGGCACCTTAAGAATGTTTGTGGTTGATGAAGAGACCTGTTGTTTTCTCCAGCTAAAGAATTCCTATGACATGCTGGAGGGAGCCTTCCTTTTGGAGCCCTCCTAGCCTGTGTGGGATGGGTTGGTTCCGATAGCATCTAGCCAAATACTTTCAGATTGTGGAATTTACATGTATTTGCATTTTTTAAAGGCAGCAGAACTTGTAGAAAAAAACTTGAAAAAATTGTATCATATGAGAAATGGTACATGAACCTATAACTGCACTCATATTAGGCATCTCCTGACTTTAACCATGAAACCCATCACTCTGCTAATGAAGTATTGTGTACAGAATATACTAAAGGCATTATCTTAGACTCCCAAATTCATATTGTATAGCAAAACCTGGAATCCTGAATTTAGGAGATGAGTGCTTTGCCAAAGCCAGTTTAATGGGGCTGGGTTCAAATTCATTAATTTATTTAAGTTAATAGAGCCAGCAGTTGCTGGAGCAGCTAGGCAGTTCATGTTCTGCTTTCAGTGCAGGGCTGACAGGAAGAGTTTCCTGTCCCCTTGTTTTGAATGTGAATTTGTTTGCAGGGAATTCACTGCTTATCAGTAGTGGGCAGAGCAGTCCCAGTGCTCTCATCCAAGACTTCAGTGAGTCACTACTGAGTGAAGGGGCTTGGAAAAGTTGATTCACATCTCTGCCTTTAGTAGCAATGGAACCTGCATCTATCCTTAGCACCCAGCACAGATTGTCATTGACTTCCACCTAGCTGGCAAGGAAGAAACTGCTTGGATTGCCTTTGATCCATATTGCTCAAGGATCAATATATTTTAAACAGAAGGCATTTTACCTGTATGCTTTTTGACCCCCCTCCTATCTACCCAGTTAGTTCTCTCCTAACTCAGACTTCCCCAAAGATAGGATTATGTTCCACTCCCGCAGGAGTCGATCATATCCTTTGCAGTTTTCTAGCTTCAAAAGCAGGCATATTGCCTGTTCTGTTCTGATCAGGGCTTTTGCAACTGTGGAGAGATGTTTTGAGAGCTTGCTTGTGTGAACTAGAGGCAGAAACAGGGCATTAGGAAGGGGAGGAAGTTAGTCTGAAGAATGTGGAACATGATTCAATGTGGCTTAACATCACAGCTCAGATCACTTTTATTGTCTTATCTTCTACTTTCTCAAATCAACCTGTAGTCTATGGTCTGTACTGGACTCTTTTCCTTTCAGTAATATGCCTGCTATCACCTTGTTTCTGTTCTTCCATCCGGTGTCAATGCTTTTAAAACCAGAAGATGAATTGCACTGAAGGTATGGTGATGGTTGTTAATTATTTGAGTGCCGTCAGTGTTCTGGGCACAGTCCAAACATAGAGAAAAATGCAGTCTTATAATCTGCATCTCACCCAGAAGCACAATACACTAGCTGATGAAAGGATGGTCTTGTGGTTAAGACACTATACTGGGATGTTAGGAAAACTGGGTTCAGTTAGTGTCTCTGCCACAGACTTCCATTTGTGGCCTTGAGAGGGTTAATCAATCTTTCTAGCCCTCAAGTTGATGATCTGTAAAATGGTGATTAAAGTATGGTTCTCTCTCTTTGTCTGTTTTGTCTATTTAGACTGTAAGATCTTCTAATCACTGACAATTTTTAAATCGAGATTAGATGTTTTTCTAAAAGATACTCTCTAGAAATTATTTTCGGGAAGGTCTGTGGCCTGTGCTAACCAGGAAGTCGGACAATCTGACAACAGTGGTCCCTTCTGGCCTTGGAATCTCTGTATCAATAAGCAGGGATTGTGTAAAGAGTGATAATGATGGTCCAGTCCTGAGGTGTGGCACAAGTATATTTTTGAGATTGAGGCAGAATTTTGTTCATAAAGTGGGATTTTTCTGAAGAGAGAGGGAAGCTGTTACGTGTGAGGTGCCTGATGAAGTTTCACTCACCTAATAATCTTCTGTGGGGCAGATGTGTAATTCCCCACACGTATTGTATTGTCTCTTTCCTTCCATGGCTGGAATCCAGGCTAGGATTAGAGAGATTTTAGAAAAATGCTAATGGGAATTAACTCTTCTGAAAGGGCCAGAGTAAAGCTGAAAGGCTCAGGTGCCATCCACACCACTGCATTATAACAGTGGTGACCTGACAGGGTTAAAACATGGTTTATTCTTGGAATGTAAGTTGAACTAAACTTGGTTTTAACTGTGTTCCTGAGTTGAGCTACAGCACCAAAAGTGCAAAGCTTCAGCAAGATTTTTGTGTATGGTTTGGTCTCTCCTATGCTGCAGAACTGATCAATGTTTTTATAATTTTTTCAGGGGTCCCTGCTATTGTAACCTTGCCCCTTCCCCCACACCCACCAGACACAAAATTTGGTATAGTGCAGATATGATCTGAAGAAGAAGCCTTAATTAACTGGGCAGCTCTTTAAACAAATTCCTAATACACTAGCTCCTCTAGTTTTGAGCTTTGTTTTAAAGGCCAAATCACTTTCCAGATTGAGATGAGGTTAACTACAGTACTGCAATTGTAAACATACCAGGCCCTTTCAAGCAGGGGGCTGCTTAGAGCCAGGGTGTGGGTTGTGTCAACATGTCAGTATAGCACAGTGTATTTCAGTGCTTTCTGAAGCCGGAGTACAATAAACATGAGACTTAGAATGGCATATTTTAAATAGTGCCTCTCGGCCAGGATCACAAAGCTTTTCTGAGCTATAGGAATACTTTCACCCACTGCTGAAACACAGCTTGTTCTTATTGGAATGCAGCAATTGTTTAACTGTTCATCACAAGTCCATAGAAGTTGAGGACAAGAAGTGAAAAGAGAACTTGCAGTCAGTTAGAACTGTACGGGTAAATAAGGGAGACAGTGTAATTGTTCAGAATCTGGCCAGGACACCAGGGCTGATGCCCCAACTCTTTTCAAAAGGGCCATAGGATCCTTGCCACAAATGTTCAGGGCCTTAGTATTCTGTTTCCTCTAAAAGATGGCACCTGCAACAGTACAACGCCTCCTAGCTGCACACTGGGGGATTGGGTCAGAATGATCAGAGTGCCACACCAAATAGTGAACACCTCTTGCACAATTTTCTGGGTTTTAAGAGATCCCTCATCCAAGTTTCAGAGTAGCAGCCGTGTTAGTCTGTATTCGCAAAAAGAAAAGGAGTACTTGTGGCACCTTGGAGACTAACAAATTTATTTGAGCGTTAGCTTTCGTGAGCTACAGTATTATCTGTCTCCAGCCATATTTCATATAAGACAAGATGGGCTTATAATGGAAATCTATGGGATACATATTGCTGGTAGGGAGTTTCACTGAAAAGATTGGGGGGGGGGAGAAAACCTTCACATGGGTTGACTTGAGGTGATGCCAGCAGCCACGAAGACTTGAAATGGGGAATTTCCTTTACCTTTGGAGCTGAAATTCTGGGAGTACATGGAAGTTTAAGGTGGAGTAACCCCTGGGTAAGAAACTTTGTCTTTAGATTTTTTTTTTCCAGGTCTGCTCCTCTCCATGAGGAGCCTGCTAGTGAGGGCAGTTGATCATCACCCATTGTCACAGTTTGCCAACAAACCATAAATCTTAATGGTCTCTCAGCAGTTCCTAGACACACATGCCAGTACTTCACAGATGAAAAATACAATGTGGTTTGAACAGTAATGTTAGAATATGACCTAGGATCTTCAGATATATGAGAATTACCAGACTAATGGCTGAAGAATAAACATGTCTTCACTTCTACTCCTAAGTTGGTTCCCTTCCCTGAGTATACTCTTATCTTTACTACTGTCTCCCTTCTACCTTGCACTGAGCTCTGCCTGCCCACTCTCCTCTCAAGCTTTACAGGTTTCAGAGTAGCAGCCGTGTTAGTCTGTATTTGCAAAAAGAAAAGGAGTACTTGTGGCACCTTAGAGACTAACAAATTTATTAGAGCATAAGCTTTCGTCCGATGAAGTGAGCTGTAGCTCACGAAAGCTTATGCTCTAATAAATTTGTTAGTCTCTAAGGTGCCACAAGTACTCCTTTTCTTCAAGCTTTACAGTCACTGAATAGTGAGGGGCTTTGACTGGGTACCGCTGTTGACCTCCCCAAGTCCCTGGAAACTGGCTGGTACTGATTGTCTGAAATAGCTCCAGTACTGGTGGCTAATCTCAGAAAAGTTTGAGTAGACAACACAAGGCACCAGGAATAGCCTCATTTTACCAGACCTGAAGATGCAAAGAAGGGTGTGGTTTCTGCAGAAAACCAGGGAATCTGAACTAGGTCTCGTTTGGGTCAGAGTAGAAGTCCCTCTGTGTAGATGCATAGAAGGCACTTGGAGCACAAATCTCTTTTAATTGGGACTCTGAATAACGGCATTGTCTGTCTAGTAGCTTGACATGCTATGGATTTCAGGACAGGAACTTTGTCTTCCTCTGTGCGTGGACAGCACCCAGCATGTGGAAGTGCTCCTTCCGTTTTAATAATTTGCCCAGGTAGTGGCTAGCTGTAGTGCCCCATGTTGTGAGCTATTTGAAGAGAGGGATAGTTATGAAACAATATAAAAGGGAAATTCATGGCAGTATGGTCGGTGTAGATTGCAATTTTCTGGATTCTGAGACATACCACCCAGTACTCATCTTCTCTTGAGAAACTCCTTTGGCTGCAGGCATGTTGCTGTGAATCAAATTGTATGGCTGGAAAATTTTATTGCCTTTAATAGTTTTTGTTACAGAAGTCTAGATAGAAGGGAAATCAAATCTCCTGACTCAGTGTGGAGTTGATCCCCTTCAAGAGACTGCTTGGCCTCCAACACAGCTGACGATAGCTCCAAGTCTGCCATAAATTACAGCAGCTTTGTATGACTACCTGGGGGCTGCTCTGCGCCTAGAATAGCTGGAGTGCAGTGTGTTTCATCCATTCCAGCACAGTGCAGACGGCTGCAATATCTGAGACAATTTTAAGCTCTGATCGTGCTGAATTGTTGCCATCCTGTGACTACTCCCCAGTGTGGCCAGGAAATGTAGAGGGTTGCAACTTCCCCAATGTAGGGGGACTCATAACTCCATCCTATAATGAAGTGCCTCGTGTTGGGAAATAACCCAAAAGCCCCTGCTGCCAGCAGCAATACTGGGTACTATGGGATAAGTGCTGCAGGTGTGCTAGCATGTACTGGTGCAACTCTGGTTGTAAGGAGCTTCGGGTGAGGATGCTTCACAACAATTCTGGAAAAGAATGTTGCTGGGTACATGTGCTAAACTGTTGCAAGGACAAACAAGAAAATCAACCATTTCCTACCATCCAAGTTCCTGCAGTGGTTCCTTTGGTTTGCTGGAGTCATGAAAGGAGCACAGCTTCAGGCTCGGGAACTTTGCTGTGGACTTGCAGGTCAGTGTGTTTGAGTTTGATTCAGTGTAGCCCACTTGATGTTGTTCCTGTTTGTAGCTGCCTTTTTGTGCAAATTTTGCGACAGCAGAACATATGGCTGCTGCCTTTGCTTTTTTCCTGTGGTTTTGGGTTGTAGGCTCTGGACCAAGGTTTCCAGCCTCTTTTCTTTCAATTTTTCTCTGTCATTAGACATCTTGTGCTCTACATACAGGCAGCAGACTTATTTTATCTTGAGCTTCAGCTTGTGATCTGTGTGTGTGTCTGTCTGTCTCTCTCTCTCTCTCAATTTAGAAGGGAAGGAGAGTTTTTTTGCTCACTCTCCTCCTTGTACAACGCCTTCTTTAGCAGGCTCCGGTAGGAGTTGCATAGGCAGGAGTAGTTCTTGACAGTACCAAAAATGTCATTAAAAGTAAAAAAGGCAACTGATTGAAGAGAGTTGACCTCAGTTTTCTTGCTTTGAGACAGCATAACTGACTCTCTGAAAGTTCCTTGTGAGCTGAAAAGGATCAGAAATGAAGTTCAGGGCTGCGGTAAGGTTTGTTTAACTGCTGTGTTCTGCAGTCTTTCTAATGTGTGTCCAGCCTCAGAGGAATGGAGAGAATTCTTCAGGGTTTCAGCAGGAAGTCCCTGTGTTTCACACACACAATTTCCAATGGAAAACTCCAGCTTGGAAAGTTAAGAATGAGTGCTTGAGATGGGGAGAAGAAAAGCAAGGCAGGTTTGGGGCTTATATTTTAAAGAGGTGAGTGAATGTAGGGGTACAGAGGGTGGGAAGAGACTGAGGCAGGAATATGCTGGGGTTGTGGGGAGGGCATATGTATCATGTTCTGGGGTTCTTTTTGTGTGATATCACAAAGATGCCAACCCTTACTAACTTTCAGTAATTCTTCGGGGTTTTTTTTTAAGGTGTAATTATGAAATTACTAATTTGGGCTTAAATCAAGTAATTTTACAAGCACACACATGTAATGTATATAAAGTGTGTGTGTGTGTGTGACTCACCACTCGGGTCTTACGAACCCAGCAAATAGCGGGGGGGGGGGTGCATTCTTCACAATCCCCATGGCACAAGTGCATACTGTGCAATGAGGTTCTGATAGGAGGCAAGTCAGAGTGGTTTTGAATGGGTTAGAGCACTGCTGGTTTCACCACCAAAGCCACAAGCTGTGTGTTGCACTTGAACTGCCCTTTGTGGACTCTGCAGTTAAAATGCTCCAGGTCAGTGGCTCTCAACCTTTCCAGACTACTGTACCCCTTTTAGGAGTCTGATTTGTCTTGCATACCCCCACATTTCACCTCAATTAAAATCTACTTACTTACAAAATCAGACATAAAAATACAAAAGTGTCACAAGACACTATTACTGAAAAATTGCTTGCTTTCTCATTTTTACCCACATAATTATAAAATAAATCAGTTGGAATATAAATATTGTATTTACATTTCAGTGTATGGTATATAGAGCAGTATAAACAAGTCTTTGTATGAAATTTTAGTTTGTACTGACTTTGCTAATGCTTTTTATGTAGCCTATTGTACAACTAGGCAAGAATCTAGATCAGGGGTTCTCAAACTGGGGGTCGTGACTCCTCCGGGAGTCACAAGGTTATTACTTGGGGGGTCATGAGCTGTCAGCCTCCACTCCAAACCTCGCTTCACCTCCAGCATTTATAGTGTTAAATTATTAAAAAAAATGTGGTTTTGATTATTATAGGGTGTTGCATTCATAGGCTTGCTGTTTGAAAGGGGTCACCAATACAAAAGTTTGAGAACCACTGATCTAGATTAGTTGATGTACCCTTGGTTGAGAACCGCTGCTCTAGGTACCTAGATGGGACAGTTCAAGCACAGTACACAGTCTATAGCTTGGGCAATGATTACAATTCCCCACTGACAATCTCTGCAGCTTGCCTCCTGTCGTGCTCTCCCTGCACAGTCTGTGGGGGAGGAGAAGCTGGAGGAGGCAGCAGTAATGGAGGAGGAGAGAGGGAATGTGATGAAAATTAATAGGCATCCTTTTAAAAACAAACAAAGGGAGATGCTTCTCCACACAATGCACAGTCAACCTGTGGAGCTCGTTGCCATGGGATGTTGTGAAGGCCAAAAATATAACTGAGTTCAAAAAAGAATTAGATATGTTAATAGAGGATAGGTTGGTCTATCAGTGTCTATTAGCCAAGATGGCGAGTTGTGTCCCTTGCTGTGGATGCCGCTAAACCTCCAGCAGCCAGAAGCTGGGACTGGATGACAAGGGATAGATCACTCAAAATTGCCCTGTTCTGTTCATTCCCTCTGAAGCATGTGGTACTAGGTATGGTCAGAAGCCAGGATATTGGGCAAGATAGATGGGCAATTGGGCTGACCCAGTAGGGCTGTTCTTATGTTTAAAATTAGCTTTTGTATTGGAGAAGCAGCAGCCAGCCAAACTCTGTCAATTCTCAGTAGTGCAGAATTAGAGGAGGTTCAGAGAAGGTTGGTGAAAATGATCAAGATCCTGGAAAACACTCCTGTGAAGAGAGATTGAAGAGAGTAGGATTGTTACCTTAGAATGGAGACAAATAAGAGGAGGCATGACAAAAATATATAACATAATTAATGGTCGTTGGGAACTTCTTTTCTCCCTGATCCATAACACAAGAAAAAGGTGACAGTCAATTACATTAAAAGGTGGCAAATACAAAATTGATATAAGGAAATACTTTTTCATGCAATACATAATTAGATTGTGGAACTCATTGACACAGGAAGTTGTTGAAGACAAGAACAGAGCAAGATTGAAAAGCGATTGGACATTTACATGGATAAGAATATTCAAAGTTGTCATATTTAATGCTAACAGATGTTGAAAGTGGTATGAAAAACTTCATGGTTCTGATTTTACACTAATCCTTAACTTCTAGGGATTAGGAGGAGACCTAATGAGGGGCAGATTATCCAACATCTGTATAACGTGAGGCATTTTGCATTTTCCCCTGAGGCATCTGTTACTGGCCACTGTCTGAGGAAGGATACTGGACTGGATAGGATCCAGATCTGATCCAGAAAGGCAATTCCTATCTCCCCGTTTTTCTTTTAATTCTCTCATTATTCCTTTAGCCCCAGTTGGGAGTAATAGCATAAATAGGCCCTTGGTGTTTTAACCATCGTTCATCTAACATGGCTCGGAGCAGATTTTGAGATATGGTGGTAAAGCCACCTGAGTCTCATCTACACTAGAGCTTATTTTGTTACTATCATCAATACAGTTGCACTATTGATGGCATTTTTTGTAATTTGGATACTGATTTTTCTTGTGTAGATAGGACCTCTGAAACCAAAGTGGGCACTTAAGTGAAGGTGTGCTGAATCCTGATAGTGCCTACGTTAATCTCCACCCCCCATATGCATATGAGCTGGGCATCTGAAGACTGAGCACTAGAGGTTTGGTTTTGAGATTCTTCTTGTAGAGGGGCAATTCGAGTGACAGCAGGCATGTCCCCACCAGTAGACACACAGGGTGGGATTCCCAGTTTTTTCAATCTTTCCTCATAGGTCATGGTTTTTTTTTTAGCAACAGTTACACTGTTGACTCATTTAGCTTGTGATCCACAATAACCCCTAGATCTGTTTCCATGTACTTCTTCCTAGGCAGTCATTTCCTATATTGTATGTGTGCAACTGATTGATTGTTCCTTCCTAAGTGGAGTACTATGCATTTGTCCTAATTGAATTTCATCCTATTTTCTTCAGACCATTTCTTCAGTTTATCTGGATCATTTTGAATTTTAATCCTATCCTCCAAAGCACTTGCGACTCCTCTCAGCTTGGTATTGTCCGCAAACTTTATAAGTCTATTCTCTGCCATTATCTAAATCATTAAAAAAGATATTGAACAGAACCGGACCCAGGACAGATCCCACTTTTTATGCCCTTCTAGCTTGACTGTGAACCACTGATAACTGTTCTCTGGGAATGGTTTTCCAACCAGGTATGCCCCGACCTTATAGTAGAGCCATCTAGGATTTAGTTCATGGATACTGGAATCATTGTGGATACTGGAACTAGCAGCATCTTTTTAACTGATTTACAGAGCTGGTGCCACCTGGTAAAGAGCAAAAATGCCAGCTCCCTAAATATAGAAATCCACCATGTTGACTCTGTAAGTTTCCCTGATCTCTTTCTGGTTTGCCCACTTCATTTTTCTCACATATATTTTCTGTTTAGCTTGCTGACTGAAATATGAGTATCCCCTCTATGCAATAAACAGCCTCATTCTCATCCTTCAAATTCTTTCTTAAAACTGCTTTACTTTCTATTGTTAATCTTTGCTCCAGGTTTATCTACACTTGCTCTCTGACATTTAAAAAAAGAAAATAAAGCAACACACAAAACCTGGAACAAATTATATGATCTGCTTCCTTTGTAAAATCAGCATTACCTTGCTTTTTTTTGTTCTTTCTCATGTAGATTATGAACTACTTGGGCAGGAGTCTTGTTGTCAAACACAAGAAGTTTCAAATACATCTTTGGTATTATATGAGTAGTAATAAATTGCAACAACGTTCAAACTCCAGGAGAATTATTCAATGACATACTTTTCTCTCTTCACTTCTCATTCTCCCTTCTCCCAAGTCCCTGTGACAAACATGTAACATATATTTAAAATACACAGCATGATTTAATTGCCAACATTTCCTGTTCTACTTTGCATTTTATGGGAATGAATGAATCTGAAGTTTAGATAGCTGAAGTAACAGGAGTTCCACATCTTCAGTTTTAAAAGCAAAAGCTGTCAGGAGAGATGTTACAGCAAACTTTACTAGGACAAAAGTAAGGCTCTTTTCCCCTCTGCTAAAAGAAAAGGAGTACTTGTGGCACCTTAGAGACTAACAAATTTATTAGAGCATAAGCTTTCGTGAGCTACAGCTCACTTCATCGGATGCATTTGGTGGAAAAAAACAGAGGAGAGATTTATATACACACACACAGAGAACATGAAACAATGGGTTTATCATACACACTGTAAGGAGAGTGATCACTTAAGATAAGCCATCACCAACAGCAGGGGGGGGAAGGAGGAAAACCTTTCATGGTGACAAGCAGGTAGGCTAATTCCAGCAGTTAACAAGAATATCAGAGGAACAGTGGGGGGTGGGGTGGGAGGGAGAAATACCATGGGGAAATAGTTTTACTTTGTGTAATGACTCATCCATTCCCAGTCTCTATTCAAGCCTAAGTTAATTGTATCCAGTTTGCAAATTAATTCCAATTCAGCAGTCTCTCGTTGGAGTCTGTTTTTGAAGCTTTTTTGTTGAAGTATAGCCACTCTTAGGTCTGTGATCGAGTGACCAGAGAGATTGAAGTGTTCTCCAACTGGTTTTTGAATGTTATAATTCTTGACGTCTGATTTGTGTCCATTCATTCTTTTACGTAGAGACTGTCCAGTTTGGCCAATGTACATGGCAGAGGGGCATTGCTGGCACATGATGGCATATATCACATTGGTAGATGCGCAGGTGAACGAGCCTCTGATAGTGTGGCTGATGTGATTAGGCCCTATGATGGTATCCCCTGAATAGATATGTGGACAGAGTTGGCAACGGGCTTTGTTGCAAGGATAGGTTCCTGGGTTAGTGGTTCTGTTGTGTGGTGTGTGGTTGCTGGTGAGTATTTGCTTCAGATTGGGGGGCTGTCTGTAAGCAAGGACTGGTCTGTCTCCCAAGATCTGAGAGAGCGATGGCTCGTCCTTCAGGATAGGTTGTAGATCCTTGATGATGCGTTGGAGGGGTTTTAGTTGGGGGCTGAAGGTGATGGCTAGTGGCGTTCTGTTGTTTTCTTTGTTGGGCCTGTCCTGTAGTAGGTGACTTCTGGGTACTCTTCTGGCTCTGTCAATCTGTTTCTTCACTTCAGCAGGTGGGTATTGTAGTTGTAGGAATGCATGATAGAGATCTTGTAGGTGTTTGTCTCTGTCTGAGGGGTTGGAGCAAATGCGGTTATATCGTAGCGCTTGGCTGTAGACAATGGATCGAGTGGTATGATCTGGATGAAAGCTAGAGGCATGTAGGTAGGAATAGCGGTCAGTAGGTTTCCGATATAGGGTGGTGTTTATGTGACCATCGCTTATTAGCACCGTAGTGTCCAGGAAGTGGATCTCTTGTGTGGACTGGTCCAGGCTGAGGTTGATGGTGGGATGGAAATTGTTGAAATCATGGTGGAATTCCTCAAGAGCTTCTTTTCCATGGGTCCAGATGATGAAGATGTCATCAATGTAGCGCAAGTAGAGTAGGGGCATTAGGGAACGAGAGCTGAGGAAGCGTTGTTCTAAGTCAGCCATAAAAATGTTGGCATACTGTGGGGCCATGCGGGTACCCATTGCAGTGCCGCTGATTTGAAGGTATACATTGTCACCAAATGTGAAATAGTTATGGGTGAGGACAAAGTCACAAAGTTCTGCCACCAGGTTAGCCGTGACAGTATCGGGGATACTGTTCCTGACGGCTTGTAGTCCATCTTTGTGTGGAATGTTGGTGTAGAGGGCTTCTACATCCATAGTGGCTAGGATGGTGTTTTTAGGAAGATCACCAATGGACTGTAGTTTCCTCAGGAAATCGGTGGTGTCTCGAAGATAGCTGGGAGTGCTGGTAACGAAGGGCCTGAGGAGGGAGTCTACATAGCCAGACAATCCTGCTGTCAGGGTGCCAATGCCTGAGATGATGGGGCGTCCAGGATTTCCAGGTTTATGGATCTTGGGTAGCAGATAGAATACCCCAGGTCCTGGCTCCAGGGGTGTGTCTGTGCGGATTTGTTCTTGTGCTTTTTCAGGGAGTTTCTTGAGCAAATGCTGTAGTTTCTTTTGGTAACTCTCAGTGGGATATGAGGGTAATGGCTTGTAGAAAGTGGTGTTGGAGAGCTGCCTAGTAGCCTCTTGTTCATACTCTGACCTATTCATGATGACGACAGCACCTCCTTTGTCAGCCTTTTTGATTATGATGTCAGAGTTGTTTCTGAGGCTGTGGATGGCACTGTGTTCTGCATGGCTGAGGTTATGGGGTAAGCGATGCTGCTTTTCCACAATTTCAGCTCGTGCACGTCGGCGGAAGCAGTCTATGTAGAAATCCAGGCTGCTGTTTCGACCTTCAGGAGGAGTCCACCTAGAATCCTTCTTTTTGTAGTGTTGGCAGGAAGGTCTCTGTGGGTTAATATGTTGGTCAGAGGTGTGTTGGAAATATTCCTTGAGTCTGAGACGTCGAAAATAGGATTCTAGGTCACCACAGAACTGTATCATGTTCGTGGGGGTGGAGGGGCAAAAGGAGAGGCCCCGAGATAGGACAGATTCTTCCGCTGGGCTAAGAGTATAGTTGGATAGATTAACAATATTGCTGGGTGGGTTACGGGAACCATTGTTGTGGCCCCTTGTGGCATATAGTAGTTTAGATAGCTTAGTGTCCTTTTTCTTTTGTAGAGAATCAAAGTGTGTTTTGTAAATGGCTTGTCTAGTTTTTGTAAAGTCCAGCCACGAGGAAGTTTGTGTGGAAGGTTGGCTCTTTATGAGAGTATCCAGTTTTGAGAGCTCATTCTTAATCTTTCCCTGTTTGCTGTAGAGGATGTTGATCAGGTGGTTCCGCAGTTTCCTTGAGAGTGTGTGGCACAAGCTGTCAGCATAGTCTGTGTGGTATGTAGATTGTAATGGATTTTTTACCTTCAGTCCTTTCGGTATGATGTCCATTCCCCTCTGCTGTGTCATTAGTATTTCTAAAGTGTTCCAGCTTATGTCCTCTATTATTTAATAGTCAAAATATAAAGGGCCCTTGAAATTAAGCTGTTTAAAGGCATCTGTCAAAGGAGTACTTGTGGTATTCCTCTCTCTCCTCAAGCATTTTTCAGAACAATAGCATAGTGTGGAAGTAAATTCTAAGAAATGGTGAGTGAATCAGGAGGGCAACATCAGGGAGAGAAGACCAGATTCTGAGCGTGAGCCACTGTTCCCCAAACTCCCAGCAATAATCTCTAGAACAACAGCTCCAGGAGTTACCTTTCCTAGAGTATTTACTATAAAGCTAACAAAAAGAGAAAATTTATTTTATAAACAATCCTTGAGTGAGGCTGCCACTGACCTACTCACTTCTCTGAGTTAAAAGTTACACAGTTGTACTGTGCTAGTGATGATTCTCTGCTGTTTTTGTTAAAATTCTGATTTTTCTCTTGTCCTTTGCTCAAAGTGGCTTACCAATGTTAGGGATAGCATTGTACTAAATGTCCCTTCCAGACCCTGATATTCAAATGTAGAATTGAATATTCATTTAGTTTTTTCTCTCTGCTTAAATTTCAAACAACGCATATATAGAATGAGATTTATTATCATAAAAATAATTATTTGTGTACAGTTAACTTCAGGGCAGTTCAACTACTACTCACATGCTCAATAGCAGGGTATTGTTATGTAAGACATTAACATGTTGTCTTGTCAGTGGGTCCTCTCTCCCATACCAGCCACTGACGATCTAATTAATAACACACTGGCTTTTGCTTTTTGCAATGTTGTTGTAGCCATGTTGGTCCCTTGGATTCTGAAGTTTGGTACAAAGACGCAACAAGCAGAATTAGGCCGCATTACCTACATTATAAATACAGTCATGTTGGGGTGCCCAATTACAATGCAGCTGTCACCCAAGTGTAGTTTTTTCCAGCAGAATTTGTAATTTGAAAATTTGCAAAATCCTCTTCCTGATCTCTGCTCCACTCTACAGTCAGGGAAGGTGATGGGATGTGGGCTAAGTTGGAAGGTGGCAGGAGGACAAATCACTTAGTCAATCCTTGGCCTCAGTTCCTCATCTGTAAAAATGGGAATAGCACTCTCCCACCTTACAGAAGCATTGGGAGGATAAAATTCATAGCCATTGTGAGGTGCGCAGATACTACAGTACTATTAGCTGTAAAAGCCTGAGACAGAAAAGGAAGTTCCAGAAACTGACTCCTATCCAAACAGCAAGAAAACAAATGATTTTTGGTGCAATGGAGGAGACGACTAAAAGAAGCAGCCAGGGTGTACTGGGACTGGAGAGTTTAAAGACAAGCATTTTTCTGCCCACATGCAATACCCCTAACTCCCACTCTCCTTGTGACCAGGGCTTTGGAGCTGTGCTCTGGCTCTGCTCCAGTTCCAGGCAAAAACCTGCAGCTCCACTGCTCTGGAGCTGCTCTGCACTCCAGCTCCGGGCTCCGCTCCAAAGCCCTGCTTGTGACTTCCTTGGGCAGTTGTGCCCAGCAGGTTGACCACCGCTCCTTTAAACCACACTACATTTTAAAAGATAGTTTAAAAACTGCGAGCAAAAGACAGACAAGGTATGTGAGGTAATAATATATTACAGGGGAGATTTTCAGAAGTGCCTAAGAGATTTAGGAGCACAGATCCTATTGAGCTTTGAGTGGGACTGGTGATTTTAAAGTCTCTTCTATATTATATAACACCATTTATTGTGAGGGTTCCCAAGTGATTCACAAACTCAAAGGGGAGAGGATTGACCAAGGCACTACGGTGACACTGAAAATGCTTCATTATGATTGCTAGCTCATTTACCCTTTCCTGTAAACTCCAAAATGGGATTGTTTGGAAATTTTGGTACAAAAGAAAAGATTCTTGCACCCAGGGCAAGGTATTAGTGCATTATACAGCCCCTGCCCTGCCCTCACAGGCAGGCAGTTGCTGGACATTCACCAGCTCATATCATATATCCGTACATTTACCCAGTACTCATTTAAAAGATTTCAGAGTGGTAGCCATGTTACTCTGTATCAGCAAAAAGAACAAGGAGTACTTGTGGCACCTTGGAGACTAACAGATTTATTTGAGCATAAGTTTTTGTGGGCTAAAACCCACTTAATCGGATGCATGCAGTGGAAAATACAGTAGGAAGATGTATATACACAGAGAACATGAAAAAATGGGTGTTGCCATACCAACTGTAACAAGACTAATTAATTAAGGTAGGCCATCATGTGCCAGCAATGTCCCTCTACCATGTACGTTGGCCAAACCGGACAATCTCTACGCAAAAGAATAAATGGACACAAATCAGATGTCAAGAATTATAACATTCAAAAACCAGTTGGAGAACACTTCAACCTCCCTCCTCACTCAATTTCAGACCTAAAAGTCGTAATTCTCCAACAAAAAAACTTCAAAAAGAGACTCCAACAAGAAACTGCAGAATTGGAATTAATTTGCAAACTGGACACCATTAAATTAGGCTTGAATAAAGACGGGAGTGGATGGGTTATTACACAAAGTAAAAACTATTTCCCCAGGCTAATTTTCCTCCTATTGTTACTCACACCTTCTTGTCAACTGTTAGAAATGGGCCATCCTGATTATCACCAAAAGTTTTTTTTTCCTCCTGCTAATATCGCCCTCCTTAATTAATTAGTCTTGTTACAGTTGGTATGGCAACACCCGGTTTTTCATGTTCTGTGTGTGTGTGTGTGTGTGTGTGTGTGTGTGTGTATATATATATATATATATCTTCCTACAGTATTTTCCACTGCATGCATCCAACGAAGTGAGTTTTAGCTCACAAAAACTTACGCTCAAATACATTTGTTAGTCTCTCAGGTGCCTCCTAAACAAGTACTCCTCGTTCATTTAAAAGACAATCTCATCCTCTTCCCTCACAGGGAAAAATGTTAAAGGGGGGAAGCTCAAACTAACTTTTAAAAAAGGTCACTGAAAAAAAAATGCTCTGTGAATTTGTCATGCAGAGTTTAGAAGGCCCTGTTTTTCATTTGTGTTGTGGGAAGTCTACCACACTTCAACCATTTAAAATTAGTTAAAAATAAAATGCTTCCACCCAAAAATGCTATGTAAGGATTTAGTGAGCCAATCTAAATGGATGTTTTATCAGCGCTTGCCAGGCAGTACCGTGTATTCAAGTTCTATTGTATTCAAAGGAACTAAGCTCTAAGGATGCAAATTCTGATCCTTTATAGTCAATCATTTAGTTGCAGCTGGTGTAAAGCAGTCATAGCTCTATGGGCTTCATGGAACTACACCAATTGACACCAGCCCAGAGTCTCCCAAAGTGTAATTATGGGGAAGAAAAGGCATGTGGAAGTAGGCTGCTTTGCTAATTGCACTGGCTCAGTCCCATCTTTCAATAGTAACTGCTTTTGCTTTTCTGGCTCTGAGCCATTGTTGTACTGACTGTTCTGGAGAAGAGATTAGAAGCATAGAGTGGGTTAAAATAACGTGGGAATGGCTCCCTTATGATCGTACCCAATCATCAGTTCAAGAAAGTCCATTCTACAACTGTTAGCTCTGCAACTCAAAAGGATGGTGACAAAGACCTGTAATCTCTAGTAAGCACTCAGGAGGCAAGTTTGAGAAAGCAGGCACAAAGTGCTCTATTAATTGGGCAGGCAGTAAAATCAGACTGCGACTGCTTGGATTTCTGGGGAAATCCTCCTCTAGTTCACACAGGGCAAACTGAGAGGCCCAGAATAGAGATTAGCATAGTCCCTCCTGTACCAGTAAGACATCTCACTAGTATGGTGACTACCGTACTTGTAACATGATATCTATCCTTACAAGAACCAGGCTTGTGGTAGCGGTTGTCACTTCAGCTCAGATAAAATCTTTGAGCAGTGAAAGTGCTGATGCAGAGCTTTTTAGATGCTTGGGATCTTTGAACTAGCAAATTGTTGATGCCTAAGGTGGTGGTAAAAACTAGCAATGCCTGTAAAATATTTATTGGCCACTCCCGGAAATGCTCCCATTGTTGAACAAGTGATATCCAATATACTTGTGTTTGCACCACTTCAGAGCAAGTCTTGACAATGTTTCTGCTTGCACAGTTTTGCAAGGATGCTGTTAGTGAAGCCAGTGTGGATGGGAACCATGTGATGGACACTCAGCACCAAAGTTGTGATTAGAATGGAAAGGCACTTGAACTACATGTCCATACACACTGTTTTTTCACCTGATGTTGACATGTGGCTTTAACATACCATTTCCAACAGTGTCCCAATTATTATTTTTTTCTGGTATATAGGAATTTACAAGGGGTAAACAGTGAGATTCAGAAGAAAGCAGGCAGCCAGAGAACAGGACTTGTATCAAAGGTAGCTTCCGATTTAGAATGTCTTTGCTTTAAATTCCATTGTTTTGCTTTGTCAGTAGGTGAGATGATACCATAGAGGAAGGACATAGATGTTAAGGCCAGAAAGGACCATCTAGGTGACCTCCTGCATAACACAGGCCATAGGATTTCCCTGTATTAATTCCAGCCTCAAGTCCCATAGCTGTGATTGAGCTAGAGCCTGTTTTTCAGAAAAACATGCCATTTTGATTTTAAAATTTCACTGATGGGGAGAATCTACCACAACCCTTGGTAAGATGGTCTGATGATTGATTACTCTCACAAGTAAAAATTTGCATCTTATTTCTAGTCTGAATTTATGTAGCGTCAGCTTCTAGCCATTGGCTAAAAGAAAAGGAGTACTTGTGGCACCTTAGAGACTAACAAATTTATTAGAGCATAAGCTTTCGTGAGCTACAATAAATTTGTTAGTCTCTAAGGTGCCACAAGTACTCCTTTTCTTTTTGCGAATACAGACTAACACGGCTGCTACTCGAAACTAGCCATTGGCTGTAATTGTACCTTTGTCTGCTAGAATAAAGTAACCAACCTTTCAATTGGGTTTTCTTTATTCAGTACCTTATTGTCATACTTGTTATCATTCAGTGGGAAAATGTGCTCCCCTTTATGATCACTGCTATTTCTGACCTTTCTCTTCTTTCCCCAGCCTCCTTTCTCTCTCTCTTTCCGACCATTCTTTCCTGTGCACTACCTTTTCTGTAGCAATGCAGAATTTCACACCCAGCAAGTCTCTTTCCATCCCCTTCTGCATCCCATCTGCTGAAACTGGTCAGCAGCGAAATAGTTAATGCTGACCCTTTTAAAGCATAATTAGGCTTGAGAAGTAGCAAGTCAAAATTAATGGTAGGACAGAAGAGTTCACTCCATTCAGAAAGTGTTTCAGGCTGTCTGTACACTCAGTTTACAGTAAATTTATATTTAGAATGTTATCTTTACAACCTGGAGGGCTCAAAACTTGAAGTTTAAAACTTAGGTTCTGCAGAACCTGATTGTCCTGCAGGCCATGTAAATACATCCACAGTGCTAGACCAGACCAGTGGAGGATGGGTTTGATACCCTTGCCTTAGAAATAAAGCAATCTAATCATTCCTGATTATTCTTAAAACTGTGAACTGAGGATTTTAAGTCTTCGAAAATCAAACATAACTGCTTTGTTTCTGCTGAGATAGAGCCTGGGAAGCTGAGTATGAAATGTGTTGGGGGAAGCTGGAAGATAACTGAGTCATAAATGTTGGTCTCAATGGATAAGGCTGAAGGAAAGTGTTCTGTTTCTTAGGAAGGACATATTTCTTCTTCCCTAATCACAGGTTTCAGAGTAGCAGGCGTGTTAGTCTGTATTCGCAAAAAGAAAAGGAGCACTTGTGGTACCTTAGAGACTAACAAATTTATTTGAGCATAAGCTTTCGTGAGCTAGTCTCTAAGGTGCCACAAGTACTCCTTTCTTTTTCCTTAATCACAGGATATGTTCAGTTTGAAATGGTATGTCCTGGGCTAAGGGAGTGGCTGGTGAAAGAGCTAGTGACCACTTCTGAGAGCTGTAATTCAATGGAGCTGGTCCTGGTTTGTTTCCAACTACTTCTACAGGATGAATTATAAAATTGCATGTGTTTCTTTCAGTAAATTTACCAAAACAAGCTATACAAGTTAAACACTTCTATACCACTATAACTTCATCCACACTAGGGAGTTGCACTTAGGGTGACCAGATAGCAAGGGTGAAAAATCGGGACGGGGTGGGGGATAATTGGCACCTATATAAGAAAAAGCCCGAAATATCGGGACTATCCTTATAAAATTGGGACAACTTGTCATCCTAGGTGCACTGATTTAACTAGATCAGTTTTTCTGCCAGTTTGGTTAAATCATTGCAAAAACTGTGTAAACAAGCACAGAGATGCAAGATCAGTGTGCGGGCTGCGTCAATGGACCTACGCATATGGAAATTTGCTCTATTAGCTGAAGAATTTTGTATAGAGTTGATGAATGGTATAGTTCCAAAGTACCAAAAAAAAGGACATTTCTATCTTATTATTATTTATAATCATATTTATTATGGTAGTGTCAGAGGACCAACCAAGAACTGGCCCCATTGTGCTGGGCAGTGCACACATTAGACCACTGTGACTGTTTCCCCAAAGAGGTTACAGTTGAAATAGACCAGATAGACTCAGGGAGGGAAAAGGCGGCAGAACACACAAGCAGCATGTGATGGTAGCAAACTGTGTGTTAATTCCACAATTTTTTTTGGTGGGTTTAGTAAGGAACGAATTAGGTAAATTGAAAGAAAAGTGAAGGAAGAGGGAACACTGAAAGGGCACTGAGAGGTCAGGATACTGGAGAAGAGGGTAAAGGGGGCAGATCCCATGAAGTTAAGTTGAGGTGTAAAGACTGTAGAGGAGCAGGAGGGTTGGTGCAAACTGCTAATCAGCACAGGTCAGAGAAGGTCCAATCAAAACTACAGAAATTTCTCTGAACCTCCCTGCTTTGGCTGCTTCTGCAGCTGCCCTTACTGGCTGGATTCTCTGGCTGGCTCCACCAAACAATTCCCCCCCATTCCCAAGCCAGGGGGAGGAAAGTAGGGGAGGCACTACCTGGGTCCTAGTGCACCCAGAGTTGTGCTGGAGGGGTGTCTCTTGCATAGCTCTGAATGGGTGGGTGGAGGCGTAGCAGGGGGAAGAGGTGGCCTTGGCTGGGCCCTAATTAATCCCTTTCCCTTCCCGCCCCAATGCAGCAGTCCCTCTTTTGACAGTTGCTCATAGGAGCTGGAATCTGTGGCTCATTCCTTTGTCCTACACCACCACCAGCTTGATGTATGGGGTGAAAGAAGCTGCTAAATGTGCTTTGCTGGGGTGAGTGGAGGAATTGGTTTATGTGACTCCGGCATTTTGCAATAAAGGATTGGTCAGGAGGAATGAATTGCAAGGTTGTTTGCAGAATTGCCAACCCCCAGCTTTTCAAAAACTCATGAGTCAAGCTCCCAGAAATCATGAAATCAACTTAAAAATCACAATAGTTTAAAAAAAAAAAATTAAAAAAAAATTGTGAGGTTCTTTAAATTTGCCCTCTGGCTTCTGAGTCTTTGAGACACACTCTGGTTTGAGCTTTTCTCCACAGCCATGAAGGATAGAAACTTCTATTTTTTTTTTTTTAATGAAAGCTGAAAGTCTCTCAGAATCACTTGTCTCAAAGGAGCAGGAACTTCAAGGAGGACACCAAATATCATGAGACACAAAATCCCTAGTTGGCAGCACTGTATGTGTGATGCTGCATACTAAGGACGCACGTAGCGGATTTGGGCCAAACGTACCTCTTTGTGGGGGATTGTCTTTGTTAATGTAAATAATAAAACACAAACCTTAACCTAAACTTTCTGCTGAGTTTTGCTGCTGCTAGGATTTTCCCCTGCAGGACATCAGTTCCTGTCCCAGAAAGATACTCCGACCCCTCTTGTATCTTGGGATAGAGGTAATAGGACCCATCTGGCAGCGCGAGTCAACAAAGATAGCTCTGCATCTTTGTCCAGGGCTCCAGCATCTGATGGTAAGGTTGGCTCAGCAGGAAAGCCCTGCATTCCTGGCTTGTTGCATTATTACTGAAGAGAGTGACCAAGGGGCTGCTGTGACTTGCTTGGGCCTCCTTATGAATCTGCTCCAGGGTAGTTCCTGGTAGGTGTGATACTAGTGACTGGTGCATTCTGGTGTATATCAGCAGAGTGAAAACCAGCTGGTGTGACTTTTTTCAGACCAGCCACTAACTTTGTTTAATTATTTGGTCAGATAGCAATGCAGACTACCACTCTGAAACAAAGTAGATTTGGGTATTCATAGATTCCAAGGCCAAAAAGGAACATAGTGATTTTCTAGGCTGACCTTCTGTGTAACACTGACAACTCCCCCAAAATAATTTCTGTTGAATGAGAGTATATCTTAAAAAAGAAAAAGAAATCCAATCTTTATTTTAAAAATTGTCAGTGATGGAAAACCCACCCTTGATAAATTGTTCCAGTGGTTAATTATCCTCACTGTTAAAAATATACCTTATTTCCTGTCTGAATTTGTGTAGCTTCATCTTCCAGCCACTGGACTGTGTTTATACCTTTGTCTGCTAGATTGAAGAGCCCATTATCAAATATTTGTTCCTCATGTAGGTATTTACAGACTGAACAAGTCACCCCTTAACCTTCTCTTTGTTAAGCTAGGTGTGTCTTGAGCTGTCCTAGGAGATTATCTCCTTTCTCCTATTCTGTAATAGTAGCCGCCTAAAATGCAAATAAAAGAAAGTTTAGAATTAATGGAAATATGAATTTGGCAGAACTGGAGTTGGGGTCACATTCTTGAGATCAGATATGAAAGAGACTGAAGGGAATACATTTAATGAAGTGGATCAAATTAAAATTTAATAAATTAATGGGCATTGGAGATGGAAAAAAACAGTGGGGGATACCATCTATTTGATTTTGCAAAACCCATATATATAATTGTACCTTTCTTTTCTATATTATATTATGTATTTATAGTATTATTTATTTACTTATCTCTTTGTATTCCAGTAGTACCTATGATATGCTAATGACAGGTTTTAGAGTAGCAGCCATGTTAGTCTGTATCTGCAAGTTGCCACAAGTACTCCTATGATATGCTAAGAGTTTCATAGATTCCAAGGGCCGAAGGGATCATAATGATTATCTAGTTTGATCTCCTGTGTAGCACAAGGCGTAGAACTTCCCCAAAATAATTCCTAGAGCAGATCTTTTAGAAAAACATCCAATTTTTTTTAAAAATTGTCAGTGATGGAGAATCTATCACTGCCCTTGGTAAATTGTTTCAGTGCTTAATTGCACTCACTGTTAGATATGTTATGCCTTATTTACAGTTTGAATTTGTCTAGTTTTTCTCTCATTCACACACAATTTTTGATGCCACAGCTGTCAGTCAGGAGTGTGAAAAAAACCACACCCCTTACCTGACATTTCTGTGCTGGCAAAAACCTCAGTGTGGATGCATCTGTCTACGAGTTCCTCTGTTGGCACCGCGTGAATATCATTCAAGGAGATAACATTACTATGTCAGCAGAAAAACTCCTGTTGGTATGTGCTGCATTCCAGATGTAGCGGTGTGAGTATTTGTGGGCTGGACGAGATGACCTCTTGCAGTCCCTTCCAGCTCTTCTTTTCTGTATTATTTAATGATCAAGGAGTTGCACTCAGTACTTTTGGGGCAGATTCTTTGGTCTGTTCTGCTCTGTGCCAAGGTGCACATGATGCAGAGGAAGCAGAATCAACCTGTGAGTCACCTGGTGGGGAATTGCCTAGGGTGGAGGAATTCCCAGCAGGCACAGTGTCAGCGTATTTGGCTCCTGTGCCTTCCTCCCCACTGCCCCAGGGGCAAGGAGAGATGTGGCTAGTGGACACTGTGCTTTGGCTGTCTCTAGCTCAAGTACAGTCTCTTGGGGGCTGTAGCCAGCTGCCACAAGTTAGAGCAGATTCCAGGCTGTGTGGGGCAGAGACTCCAGAAGTTGTAACTGATAGTTGGTTCTTGGCTTCTCTTCTTTTTCTGTCTATTCAGGGCTCCCCTGGGAGGGGTGGGGGAAGGCAGCCTTGGCTAATTTCACACTACAGCTGTTGTTGGGGCTGCAAGTGAAGCAATGGGAGGTAGTTGTGGAGGTGATACCGACTACTTCCTCCCTGTAGTGACACTTCAGTTTAAAAATTTCAAGGTATTACTTTAGAGGAAGGGTAGGCCATTGGTTAGAGGATTTGCATAGGACTTGAGAGGCCTGGGTTCTGTTCCCTGCTCTGCCAAAGTCTTCCTATGTGACCTTGGGCAAGTTACTTAGCCTCTCTCTGCTTAAGTTCCCCTGCTCTCATGGTTGTGAGGATATATACAGATATATTTACAGATTGTAAGGTCCACAGATACTACAGTGATGGGGGCCACATAAATACCATAAATGGGGAAATGTTTTCAATTCATAATCCAATATAAGTTTCTTCTTAACACAGTTGCCCAGGAGAGTCAGTTTCAAGATTTGAGACCACCCCCCATTAAAAGTGGCCCCTTCCCATATGGAAGAGTTCAGTTGATTGTGCCTGTGTAGTGCTCTATAGCGATGTGTTAGTGGGGCGAGAGATGTAGTAAACTTGTCTCTGCACTGCTCCCTCTACTTATTTAGCCCTGGTTCCCTGATTTTCCTCACACAGTGTGGCCACTGTTAGCATAAGAGTTTTCTTCTCTGTGTCCTGGCACTTGGAACATCCTCCCTGTATCTGTCTCATGAACCTTCCGTCTCATCAAACCTCAACAGAAAACATGCCTTGGCTGCCTGTATGTCTCTCATTGTGTATCTATATTGTAGAGCTCTAGAGCACTTTGCGGTACAATTTATGTGAAGGATGCTACCAAAATTAAACTGGTGTGTGTTGGCTTTCACAATATTTATTGCTAGTCCAAAACACAACTTTACCCTCCACAGCTCTTACTGAAATGGCAGAAACGGGAAAGAGAGAGACTCGGAGCAAAAAGCAGGTTGAAAATCTGAGAACCATATGTGCTTCTCCTTAATTTTTCCCTGAAGGGGTGGGATGCGATCTTATTGGTGAAGGGGGTGTTCTCTAAGGGTTTCTGCTGTATGTTGAGATGATGTTGTGCACATCAAACTGTAGTCAGGTTAGGGCACTGTACTGAGGGCTCTTCATTCTGCATGATATAGATGTCCCAGGCATGTGGTTATTTGTACAGGAGAAAAGGGCTCTGATTCCTGATGGGTACTATCTACGCCAGCATGAAAAAGAAGAGGTGAGTGCAGTTGAGGAGAGAGAAGTAATATGTGAGGCAAAAGAAATCTCTTTTCTCATATTAATTATTCTTTATAGATCTTTGTTATAATTTCAGTAGTGCTGTTGACAGAAATCAGGAAAAGGTGCCTGGACTAGAGCTGTCAACTTGTTAGCACTTTGGGCATGCACAGCTGGTTAATAACAATTTACTGCTGCTCCCTGAAAGGTTGTTTACCTCAAGGCAGGTCCTTTACCACAGGGTATGGAAATAGGAAAGCAGTTCAGACTCAGTCTTCCTGAAAGATCCTTGGGGAAATCTGGATTCAGTTTAATACTTTTTTTAAAAAAATCCAAAATTATTCTTGGAAAATAAGTTATTCGCTTTGACAAGAATACTTAATCTCAGCACTGTTTACTAGTTCCTGGAAGTGGTATATCAACCCGTATAAATATTTTCAAGAGTGAACAAAGTATTAATAATTGTTCTTGTGATGTTGATTTGATCCTGCTTTATTACTGATTGGAATTTTAGCAATAACTCCCCCCCACCCCCCAAACTGCCTTGTCTTCTGGCAAACTGGCCATTGCTAGTGTGAAGTGACTGGGGGATTGCTTTATTAATGGGGTTTGCTTTATTTTCTCTTGTTTGTATGCTGGTCCTGTGTCTGTGCTTTGGGGGCAAAGTGCTCTGTGTGTCGTGAAAGTCTCAGCCTTTTGATTTCACTGCTTTTGGTTGCAGGCGGCAGGGAGTGACGGTATCCGGTTGACAATGGAGAGTGCTCTGACAGCCCGTGACCGTGTGGGGGTTCAGGATTTCGTCCTTCTAGAGAACTTTACTAGCGAAGCAACCTTTATTGAAAACCTACGTAAACGATTCAAGGAGAATCTGATCTATGTAAGTAACAGAGAGCAACCAGAGTGCTGATCTTTGACTAGAATTTGGATATTTGCTCTGAAAGCCAGACATAGTGATTTTGTTCTGCAGGTGTGGGATCTGGATGTGGTGGTGTCCATCAGCTCCCCTTTTATAGCCCATGATCCTGTTTCTCAGACCCGTTCTGTGTACTGACATGTTGGCATATATTGGGCCTGATTTTTGGGTTGCTGAGCGTCTGCAGCTCCAGTTAACTTCCGCTGGAATTCTGAGTGCCCAGCACCACTGAAAATCCAGCACAGTCCGACTTCATAAAGCTATTCTGTTGTGGTCTTAACAAACCCAAGCTTAGCTCTGATCCCAAATATTGGAACGAGTAGTCAAAAATAACCCAGTACTGAAGCTGCATTGTTGGGATGTCCAGAAGCACTGAAGCAGTCACTAAAGGATGTAAATGCAGCATTTTCGGAAAAAGGGACACATCCAGCATAAGTTCTGTATCCCCACATTTACTGGCTGTGAGATTTTTTTCTTCAGACTCCCAAGTCACTCTCTCTTCAAAGCTGTTAGCAGCATTCCAAGTGCCCTTGTTGCAGGCTGACCTTGTAACAATATCTGCAAAAAGAAAAGGAGTACTGGTGGCACCTTAGAGACTAACAAATTTATTAGAGCATAAGCTTTCGTGAGCTACAGCTCACTTCATCGGATGCATCCGATGAAGTGAGCTGTAGCTCACGAAAGCTTCTGCTCTAATAAATTTGTTAGTCTCTAAGGTGCCACCAGTACTCCTTTTCTTTTTGCGAATACAGACTAACACGGCTGCTACTCTGAAACTAACAATATCTGGCATCCGATGAAGTGAGCTGTAGCTCACGAAAGCTTATGCTCTAATAAATTTGTTAGTCTCTAAGGTGCCACAAGTACTGCTTTTCTTTTTGGGATTCCAGAGTAATTCTGAAGGCTCTTGTAGAAACAGATGCTAGCCTTCATGTAATGCTTTTCCTTTCGGCTCTTTTCAGACTTACATTGGCTCAGTTCTGGTGTCAGTAAATCCATACAAGGATCTGGAAATCTACAGCAAACAACACATGGAGCGATACCGTGGCGTCAGTTTCTATGAAGTCTCTCCTCACCTGTGAGTGGCCTGTGGGTAAACAATACAGTTTGAGCTATTCCCACCTGGCTTGTTTAATACTGATATACAGAAAGCAAACATACAAGTCTTTTTTTCCCTTCCATCTTCCAAACAGAGTACTGGAGTGGGGGAAAAAGGGATCTTTAGAAAGTCTGGCTGTTTTATTCCTGCTTCTCTTTCCAAAGAGAATGAGTTGCCTTTGAGAGTGTTATTTGGAAAGGGAGTTAGTTCCTTCCTGGCCAAGTGATTTGAGACTCAGAGGAATCTGAACTGCTGATCCAGCCTAGGCAGGACCAGAGACCTCATTGTTCCAGGGTTATTCAGTGTGTAGATGATCTGGTTCTAAGTTTCCCTTGCTGCTAAGTAGCTTATTCAGTTTGACTAAACTGAGGGAAAGGGGGTGGGAAGTGTGTGTGTGATGTTTTTTTTTCCTACCTCCTCTGTCACTGCTTGACCAATATTAATCTGGTATTTCCCTTGTTGCTAAGATACCATGAGCCCATTGGAACAAAGAATGTATTTATTTACATGGCCTGGTGAACGTTTCCAATTTCCTATTTAAAATAAAAGATTTTTGAAGCTTGAAAGTTATTTTTGAACGTAACTGAATTTTTCTGTCAGACTGAAAGAGAGAGAGAGGGAGAGGACACAGCTGAGTGAGCCTAGCTGACCAAATTGCACTCTGAGCCAGGGCCCAATCCTGAGATACCTCTTGAAGACTCTTCCAAAGACCTTTGAAGGGACAGGGAGAACTATTTGGGCAGTTTCCTGTTGTTGGAAGGTGACTCAACAGTGCAAATGAGATGGGAGTATGTTACAAACATGATGAGCTGATGCTAGAAACATGATTGCTTGGGAAAATCCAGAATCCTGTCTATACGTCCTGTAGCAAAGTTCCTCCTCTGCCTTGGTGGGTCCTGCACTCATTGGCGGATTTGCTCGCCTCAGAGGTTCACGGCAGCCCTCAGTTTGTCTGCTTTTGTGGCTCAAATCTGCTGTTCACTCAGTTAGTCTCATCACTGGCCAGCATGGGGAAAAGGAAAAAGAACAATCCCTGCAGTCTCTGCTGATCCATCTAGTGGATCGGGGAACAGGCCAGAGACCTTCCCCTCAGGTGGAACTCACAGTCCAGGTCAACTCCTCCAGTATCAAGGAGGGAGTTGGAGGGATGACGGGAACCCAGGCCCTTCCTCTACTCCGGGTTCCAGCCCAGAGCCTTGTGGATTGCAGCTGTCTACAGTGGCTCCTGTAACAACTGCGAGACAGCTAAAACTCCCTGGGCTACTTCCCCATGGCCTCCTCCCAACATCTTCTTTATTCTGACCACAGGACCTTCCTCCTGATGTCTGATGATGCTTGTACTTCTCAGTCTTCTAGTAGTACACCTTCTCACTCTCAGCTTCTTGCTCCCAGCTCCTCGCATGCACACCACAAACTGAAGTGAGCTCCTTTTTTTTTAAACCCAGGTGCCCTGATTAGCCTGCCTGTCTTAATTGATTCTGGCAGCTTCTTGATTGGCTAATCAGCCTGTCTCCCTTAATTGTTTTCAGAAAGTTCCTGATTGTTCTGGAACCTTCCCTGTTACCTTACCCAGGGAAAAGGGACCTACTTAACCTGGGGCTAATATATCTGCCTTCTATCACTCTCCTGTAGCCATCTGGCCTGACCCGTCACAGTACATTAATTAGAATGAAAAATTTTGGGGACAGGGGCTGTTTATCTGTTTGCAGTGTACAACACTGAGGATTCTATCAGCACTAGACAAATCCTTTTAAGTATTGGAGCATTACCCAGTTCTGCTTCTATTCAGTTATACATTGTACCAGGGAAGATGTGCCCTGCAAAATATTCCTCTTTCAAACAGTCCAAGGAAAAAAAAGTTCTCACCCTCATTGCAAGCAGTTGATGAGAAATTGTAACTGTACAGCTTAGTAAATCCAAAGTGCAGGGACTGCCAACACTATCCTGATATAGGAGATGGGATTTCCAGACTAACTCCTTTAGGGGTATTATTGCTGCACAGAAAATAATTGAGTCACCATGCAAGGGGAGGGGACTGTGATTAATAATGTGGACAGCAGTCATCCCTAAATAAATGGTATACATCACAAAATATAAGGTATGCAGTACGGTTAGCCTTTCCTTTTCACTTAAGGGGGTTATAAAACCCCTACATAACAATATGCAGTCCAGAGGCAAACTTTAAAACTAAAATACAGTTTACATTTATTCAACTGTTTTGATTTGGGAAATGCCCCAGAAGTGGTATTTGGATAGAGAGGGGAGAGGAATTTGATAAACTATAATAAATTACATTTTACACAGCAAAATCTTAAGTAGCAAAAGAAGAAATTGTTGTTCGCTAATGCTCCTTTCTTTGCAAGGAATGTGTTTTAAAATTCTAAGATCCAGCTTGATTTAAACAAGACTTGGTGTATGAAGATACTCCAGAAAACTGGTGTGAACAATAATTATAGAAGCTTTGGATCAGAGTTTCTCAATGTAAACACTATTCTTGAAGGGCCATCTTTTCTAGGATTTTGCACCGTTAGAATATTGTTGCTGGAATTGGCATTTCTTCTGGTTGTGATTGTGAGTATGGATACTCTAAAAGCCTAACTGAGGATTCTCTGCCTTTCATGTTTGTGAAAGCAGACTTAATTTCCAATTGTCATTGTTCCTTAGTTATGCTATTGCTGACAACTCATACCGTTCCCTGCGCATTGAGAGGAAGGATCAGTGTATCCTGATATCTGGGGAGAGTGGAGCTGGAAAAACTGAAGCCACCAAGAAAATCCTTCAGTACTATGCAGTGACATGTCCAGCCAGTGACCAAGTTGAAACAGTGAAAGATCGCCTTCTACAGTCCAATCCGGTCTTAGAGGTAATTTGAAGTCCAGGATATGAAACTTGGCATTGTGTAGGCAACTCAGTCTCTGATTTACAAGAGATATGTATTTGGTGCTGCATTTTTCTGGTGTTATAGTGACCTCTAATGTCCAGTTCTGTACAATCCTTACAGTTCCCCGATGAAGTGAGCTGTAGCTCACGAAAGCTTATGCTCTAATAAATTTGTTAGTCTCTAAGGTGCCACAAGTACTCCTTTTCTTTTTGCGAATACAGACTAACACGGCTGCTACTCTGAAACAAGTTCCCTTTACTGTTTCCACCATCTGTTCAAAACAATGTTCTGGGTGTGGGCCTGTGGGAGGGAGAAGTTTGGCCAGCTTGAGCAAGGCTGAGAGGTCTGTGACCATTGTGTGCAGGCTAATGAGTTCCTATTAAGTCATACTGGTGATGGCAGAAGACGCTTTAACAAGACTTCTTTGGGTGACACATTTCCCTAACAGAGAGTGGGATTAGGATAAATCTTTGCAAGGAGGAGAGGAGTGGTTTAACAGGCCCATGCAAGGTAATAACTTTACATTTGCAGTATGCGTACAGCTCAAACAATCAGAACTCAGGTAGCTGCTTACTTTCTTCTTAGGCTGTATCTACTCTAGAGAGCTTACAGTGGTACAGCTACCTCATTGTAAGATCTCTCGTGTAGCCGCTCTATGCCAATGGGAGAGAGCACTCCTGTCAACATAATTAAACCACCTCCAAAGAGTGGCAGTAGCATGTTGGCAGGAGAAGCTGTCCCGCTGACATAGTGCTGTGCACACTACCACTTATGCTGGCAAAACATATGTCACTCAGGAGTAGACAAACCTGCGTCCGTAGGCCAGTACATAAGCCACTGGCAAGTTTGTGAAAAATTTTTTAAAATGCCCTATTTTGTGGTTTCCTTGTTTTTGAAGCTTGTTTACTTTTTTTATCTGTTATATTTTTAATTCAGGCATTTGGAAATGCAAAAACCCTTCGGAATGATAACTCCAGCCGATTTGGGAAATACATGGATGTGCAGTTTGATTACAAGGTGAAAATCTGTTTTATATACCTCATTGTAGCCTTGCTCGGATGCCCAAGTGCATAGATATTGAGATCTGCATCAACAGTTCAGGTATAATAAAAACCCTACCTGCCTCTTGTGAATGGAGTCTACTGTTTCAGAAAAGTTTGGGTACAAAGAGTTGTTCAGATTTATAATTGTATATATATAGATACACACACTTCATTGTGAAGCAGCTAGAATTGCTACAGGCACAGCATGCCACACACACACACACACACACACACACACACACACACACACACACACACACACACACACACACACACACACACACACACACACACACACACACACACACACACACACACACACACAGTTAAGAAAGTGAAAAGTCAAGCCAAAAGGTACAGAGACTGTTTTTCCGCCCACAAGCACTCACCTTACTACTACCACAACTACTGTGCACCACAGACGATTCACGACTACCATAACATTGTGCTGTTTTCATCCTGGTTCACAAACACCTTTACCAGCTAATTTTTCTCAACCCTAGTGATTGTGGATGTGTAGTGCAGTAGTTGGTTGTGCTGAGGGGAGGGTAGTTTTAATAAAGGGCTGTGTGCACAATGGTTATTAAAGGAGGTGATGAAAGGCTTGTATCCCTGGGGGGGGAAGAGTTAAGGTTTCAGTGTATGGTTGTAGAGGCAGTGGTAAAGTGCTTGTGAGTGGAGTAGTAGAGGGTATTTACTGTTAGAGGGTTGAACTTCTCCTTCCCTTGCCTTTGTAGGTTTTGTTTCAAGTATGTGGTGTGTGCAGCAACCCTCATAGCTTCCAGCAAATTTTGTGTATGTATTAATGCCGTGGAGTTTTTTAAAGTTTAATTGGGGGTGGGTATTATTGGCAGAGAGGAGAGAGAGGAAGATCTGTGGAGATAGAAGAAGTGTGTTTGCAGTGTTGTTGCAGTTGTGGTGATCCTGGGATATTAGAGAGACAAGGTAGAAGTGTGGCAGGAGAATATTTTATCCGCCAGCAGCTGTGCATGAACTGTTCTCTGTTGTAGGGTAAACTCTGAGAGAAAAGTGTAGCTCATTATGCGGAAGGTTTGGTGTGCTATCTATCGGTTTTGTGTGTCCAGCTCTCATCAACAACTAATCCTACTTGTGGGCACAGCTCACAAACTTTCAGTTGTAATGCAAATAATAGCTAAAAATGACCCTAAACTAAACATTTTAGAAAACCTTCCCATTACACAAACTCTTTCTCTTCAGGGCCACCTCTCTACCAAGCTATGAATAGCTAGTCAGTGTTTTATAGGAAATATGTCAATAGTGAAAAGTAGGACTGCCCAGGCAAGATTTCAGCCAGGGCCCAGATTCAAAGTTTTCCTACCACAAATATATATTAAGAGAAACCAAATCAAAACTACACAAATCAAAAGTTCAAATGGCATAAAAATTAATCCAGTGAAAAATCTGATATCAGTTGGGCACCTACTTTTAGAGAGAAATAAGAATCTCTGCTCCATTTTAGCCCATGTTAGAACACAGCATTAACTAAATCACCTCCATTTTTATATATATCGATATATATAAAAATATGGAGGATAATGGGACCGGGAGGGGGAAGAATGTGGGAAAAAGAAATTAACTATGAATATGCCCAAAGGGACATTGCAGAAGCAACCTTAGTTTTCTGTGTAGAATTATTATATATAGCTTTATCTTGCGTATTTTGTTTGTTTCCTTTCTAAAGTAAATACCACAATGCCATGAGAATTAACATAGTGTAAAAACCTACATAGACAGAAATCATCCTAATCTTTTAAATATCTCTCGACCCTGGACTCCATCCTTGTTTTTAATATAGCAGAAATGGAAAAGGTCCAGAGAACAGCAACAAAATTATTAGAGACATGGATGGAATCCATGTCAAGAGACATATATAAGTTTTTTTTGTGATGGGTGACCAGCAGTGAACACATTCAAGGTGAGCTGTAATATTGATCTGTGTAATGGTTTTATATTTTGAGTTTTATTCTCTAATACTTTGTGTTCGATCTACTCTGTGGAAGTCCAAGAGCTCAAACCCACACTCAGTATTTGTTAGTTTATGCTATTACATGACAAAGATTACTTCTACTTTTTGTGATCCATTATTCCAAACTCTCTTAGTCTTTGATATTCTGCCATCAAAGAAGCAGGATGTTTCAATTTATCTTCTTTGGTTTAGGGTGCGCCTGTGGGGGGTCACATCCTGAACTACCTACTGGAGAAATCTCGGGTTGTCCATCAGAATCATGGAGAGAGGAACTTTCACATCTTCTACCAGCTGTTAGAGGGAGGGGAAGATGACCTACTGCGGCGTCTGGGCCTTGAGAAGAACCCCCAACAGTACCATTATCTAGTGAAGGTGTGAACAGGGTCCTGCAGTTGGCTAATTTCCTGGTTTGCTTGTTCAGTAAAGGGAAAAACTATCCTTACCTGATAGACTTTGTTGGTGTTGAAGGCGAGATCAGAGTGTTGATCTGTAAGGAGAGAGAAACTTTCTGGGTGAAAGTTTAATAATGATGATCCTTGCCAACTATCCTGTATTATAGGATAGATGTGATTCTTAGTTTATTACTTCTCAGTATCTTTCCCTCACTTCACAGAGTTATAAAGATATTGGTGAGATGGCCCCTTCTGTAACAATTAACACAAGATAGAACTATGTGGGCTGTATGTACAATGCGTAAGGATTACTAAATCTCAAAATCTGTGTTTTTTAGGGTCAGTGTGCGAGGGTCAGTTCCATCAGTGATAAAAACGACTGGAAGGTTGTGCGAAGGGCCCTGTCCGTCATTAACTTCAATGACAATGAGGTAGAGGTAAGAAATGCTTTGAAGTACATCTGAGTTTTCTCCCCTTAGAGGTCTGTCCTGCTTCAGTTAGTTCTTTCTACCAGGAGGCAGCCTTTGAATGAGTGCCCTGCAGAAAGCTAAATGTAAAAATGTCTCCTACTGATGGACATATAAAGAAACTCCCCTTTCTCCCCCCCCCATCCCACCTAAGATTTAATCCATATTTATTCCCAACTTCTTGACCATTATTTCTTCTTTCTCTTGTACTAGGATTTGCTGAGCATTGTCGCTAGTGTGTTGCACCTGGGGAATGTGCAGTTTGCTGCTGATGAACAGGGCAATGCTCAGGTGACCACAGAGAACCAGATTAAATATCTGGCTAGGGTGAGTATAATCCCTTCGAGACATTCCCATATACCAATGTAATTGGTTCTGTTGCTGTTGTATTACTCCAGGGTAAGATTTAGTAGTTATTAGATCTTGACACTATTAAAGGGTCACTTTTCTGTATGAAATAATTAAGGTCAGAGGTTAACAGCTTTAAAATTTTACCCAATTCCTGCACTCCATGAGGGCAAGGGCATTCCTCCCAGAGTCCCGCTTCCAAGCCATGTCGGCGATAATATCCCATGAAAGGGATCATCCCTTAGTATTGCCCATACCTGTCTACGGTTGTTAGGTCATATGGCGGCCTGCACCTATGTGGTTCAATGTACCCGGCTCCATCTCCAGCTGTGGCAGGCGTGGTTGTCTGTTGGGGATGTACACTGATGCCAAGACCTGGACTTGGTAGTCAAAGTGCTGAACCACATTTGGGCATCTCTGGTGTGGTGGCTGGACCCTGTGTCGGTCTTGCAGGGAGTTCCCTTTGTGGGCTTGTCCCCGTTGCTGACTCTGGTGATCAACGCTTTGGACTTCGGTTGGGGAGCCCACCTGGGGAATCTCAGTACTCAAGGCCGCTCGTTAGGGATTGACTGCTCCCTTCACATAAATGCCAAGAAGCTCAGGGCGATTCGCATGGCCTGCCAAGCTTTTCAGTCCCAATTGGAGGGCAAGGTGGTTCATTGAACTGAGAGGGCATAGGGCCGACAGTGCCTTATATACCGATGCATGAATGTGGCACTCCAGAGGGCGCCACAGCTGACCCTATGGATACTACTAAGGCAAAAAATTTCTGACAACGGTGCATGTGGGTGCACACGCACCTAGAATGGAATGGACAAGAGCAACACATCTCAAAAAACAGTTATGAAACATGGGTAACAGATTTTTTTTTTTCCTGTGCATTCTGCTGCAATGGTCCTGGTAAACCAGTAATGTCCAGTCACCTATCTTACTGTTGAATGCATATGCCTACTAGAATGAGGAGTGAATCACTGTGCATCTCAGCAGTGGACAGGATGTGTTAAGTCCTGTTCTTCACTGATTCATTAGCTGTGGGGCCTAAAGTTTCTGATGTCTCTAAAACAGATGTGAAATTAATAATACTTTCTCTAATGGAGTTTTCCTTTTGGTGGTTTGCAGCTCCTGGGGGTTGAGGGCTCTGTGCTCCGGGAAGCATTGATCCACAAGACGATCATAGCAAAAGGGGAAGAGGTGAGAACATGAACTGGTAAACTGGGAAACATCCAGAACTGAAGCCAACTAATATGGGCTGCTTTGTTATCAGCTTAAACAATTCACGTTCTGGTTACAGATTCTCACAGGTCTGAGAGGAAACTATCTCTACATTTCTTGGTCTCATGTAATCTTGTGACTAGTAACCAGTACTGCTGGGAGATTGTGATGTGTGCACAGCTAGTTATTAGTATTGTGTTACGAAGACTGCATCGCTCAGTAGGCTGACTATTTGATTTGTCTCGTCTCTTCTTCCACATGCAGTTGGTCAGTCCTCTGAATCTGGAGCAGGCAGCCTATGCACGAGATGCTCTAGCCAAGGCAATATATGGGCGCACCTTCTCCTGGCTAGTGAATAAGATTAATAAGTCTCTTGCCTACAAGGTAAATTTATCTCTCACTTGCACTCCCATGATCATACTATACGACTGTGCTAGTAAGTGAGTGGGAAGTGTGAGTTCAAACTGTTGAACTAGGAAGCAGGGAAGAGGTTCAGCTCAATACTGAACAATAGTTTTCTGACTGCATTCCTTTCTCACTGAGAGGAGTGAGGACCAGACACTAGAATTATATGGAAAGATAGCAGTGGAGGTTGGCAACTGCTTTTGAGCCTAATGATTAAAGCTACACCAAATGTGACAGAGTATTTTGTGTCTTTGTTACAGGAGGCAGAGTGCCCAGGCTGGAGGAGTGCAACAGTTCTAGGGCTGCTTGACATTTATGGATTTGAGGTTTTCCAGCACAATAGGTTTGTTTCACCTCAACGTCTTTGAACTTTGAATAACCTTGTTTCCTGTGATTTAATCCTGTTGTTTTGTTTCCTTCCCTCAACATTAAAATAACAGGCTTCCCCATGCCTGGCACTTCTTTAATAGGAGAGGTTTATGTAACATGAGATTAGGTCTCAAATTCAGGAAATCAACAAAATACCTGTAGTAGGCAAATGTCTTTTGAGCAAGAGGTCTATTTTAACATCTCTAGATAGGGACCTCTGGGCCTAGTTGGGACCCTGCTAGAACTCAGCATTCACTACTGTTTATCGTCTTAATGTTTCAAGGATGCGAAACTGATTTTTGCCCATCTTGGAGCCTGTCTACATGACAGCTCTAATCACACCAGCATGTAGTTGTGTGGTGTGGGTTTCTTCCTTCTAGCACATTTTTGTTGTATTGTGAATGAGAGAACACAATATAGAATTATTTTATGGAATTTTATTGGAGCCTGGAACCTAACTATGGCAGATATCCATTGTTGGATTTTTAGTGTAGATAGGCCCTTATTTATGTCTGCTGAATCCATGTTCCTCCTTGCTTACCTCTGATGGCTCTTTCTCTCTTCTGGGGCGAATCTGACTATTCATTGGTTCATCTCTATAGAGCTCATATGAATCTCTAGATCTCTTGCTTGTCTCTCTCTTGATTTGTACCCAGATTATGCATGGTGCCTGACCAAAATGGTGCAGACTTTGTTTTATTGAAATACAGTGTGGGAGTGACTAATTCTTTCTGATCGATTACAGCTTTGAGCAGTTTTGTATCAATTATTGTAATGAAAAACTGCAGCAGCTCTTCATAGAACTCACACTAAAATCAGAACAAGAGGAATATGAGTCAGAAGGCATAGCGGTAAGAGCCAAGACCTCATTTTGTATTGTTTCCTCTGTAGCATCTCCTATTGGGAGAGGCCAGCTGATGATGATTTACAGTATGTAAAGCAAGAATTTGGAAGTAAATATTTATTTTTACCTTATTTGTCTGTGTGTGATCCACCAGAACTGCTTCATACAAAAGGGGCTTCAAACTGGGCTCTGTTTTTGCACATGCAATCACCTGCTCACGGGTGATAGCATTTATTCAAGTAAAACCCATTCAGATTAGAACTAGACCTGTTCCAGCATTAGTGATTATCTTGTTCTGTACTCCTTTGTCTATACAACACATAAAAATCTTAATACTGTTCTCAGCTAAAGAAAGTTATCTTCTAGCTTGCTGGGTTAGAAGCTGTGTGTTTGGCGCTGAAAATCCTGCAGTTTTGCTCACAGCTATTGCATTTGTAACTTTGAGGCTATCAAACATCAGAATTAATCCATGAATTCTTGTCCTGTCAAGAATGCCACATGACATTGTGGCCCTTTGACATTTTGCTGCCAGAAAATGTAGATCTTATCAATTTATTTTTGGAAAATTGTTGTGTATTCTTCTTGCTGAAGCCTTGCTTCAGCAAAACCCAAACTCCTGCCTTTCAGCCTTCCAAGCAAGATTTGTAGGAAGGGCAGAATGGTGATTGAGTTGCGTTTGATCTTCTAAATTGAACTTTTAAATTTGTTAGTCTCTAAGGTACCACAAGTACTCCTTTTCTTGTTTGATCTTTTATGAGCTACTGTTATATAATTAAGAAATAGCAGAAGCGTGTATGGTGGATTCTCTGCTTACTTACTGTCTGAAGATTCTGTGCAGGTACCTGGTTCTGGCTACAAGGCACTCAGATGCTACACTGATGGGGTTCTATAGAAGAACCCAGATAGACAGGAGAATAAGGATGCTGTAAGACAGCCCTTTAGAAATTTCTCTGCTCCTCCCTCACCTGTTTGTTACTACCACTAACTAAATATATTTTATGAATAGCCTGGTTCCCAGTTTCTGAAGAGGTTCTTTCTCTTGAATCCTGCGTTCAGAATTTGGAGACCTGTTTCGGAGCAGCAACCACAGAGATCGGCTGCTATTTGAGTTAGGGAGTCTACCTTTCACAAATCTAAATGAAAAATGAGAAACTGTGACAACATGACTCAGTGAAGACCTGGAACAAAGATAAATATTTCATTTGAGGGGGGTTGGTTTCAGGAATAGTCAGTCTTTTTGTGTGGCATATGCACAGCAGGAACAAGAACCCCAGCTCTATATTAGTTTAGTTCCATAATATAACGTTTTATATTTCTAGTTGCAACTGCCTAGTGTATTTGAGTCAGACCTCTTCTAGAGAGGGAGGCTGTCCGCTGCAGCCATATTTCAGAATAGAGAGCTTGGTTGCGTAGGTTTCCCCTTTCCTTTTGACTGTGATGGGACAAAGATGTTCACCCTCTCTGTGGCAAAACAAACAAAAACAGATCAGAAAAATAAATGTATATTTAAGAAAGAAATATACCGGTATCTTTCATACTTGACATGTGGGCCTCAAGAAGACTGTTTTAAATATTTTCTATCTTCTGAAATACACTGATCACTCAGACTGTTTCCTTCCAGTGCAGAATCAAGATCTTTAACCAGTCTTTAATTGTTTGTGTGTCTTTGTGAATGGCAGTGGGAACCTGTCCAGTATTTCAATAACAAAATCATTTGTGATCTGGTGGAAGAGAAATTCAAAGGCATAATTTCTATTTTGGTGAGTTGACAAACCTGTATTTATTTATATATATTTTTAATTGAAGATATTTAGGAGCATAATGGGAAGTGACTAGTCATAGCTGAAAAGGAAGTGGAGGCTGGTGTACAGTTTGTTTGTGGGAGTGTGAGGATTGCAGAGGGAGGTAGAGAAGTGAGTAGATCCTAGTGTTGGGTATGAACCATGTGTGGTAGACCCAGAGGCTGTCTTCCATGCATGTTTTTGCATTTGCTGGCATTTCTAACCATACTAACAATACTATTCATTAAGAGCTTTACACTGAATAAGATAGAAGCTTCTTTTTAAGCAAAACTGTTTTAACTTGTATTTTTATTGGGGTACATCTATAATGCCATACAATGCATATGCACAAATAAATTTCTCATTAACCACATCTGAGAGTATAGAAGAAGCAAGAACCTCCCAAGAAAAAAACATCAACAGAAAACAAATGTCTGAATGCACCAAAGCTTCCTCCCTGGACCCTTTAAATTGGCTGACTAAGAATGTCCTGTGTTGCAGGGAAGGAGGATTCTGAGCAGAGCGCCTATAGTCAAGAGAACTTTTTTTTGCAAAAGATTTTAATTAGGGTTATTGATTAATTGCAGTTACCTCATGTGATTAACTAAAAAAAATTAATCATGATTAACAAAATTAATTGCAATTAATCGCACTGTTAAAGAATAGAATACCAGTTGAAATTTATTAAATATTTTTGGATGTTTTTCTGCATTTTCAAATATATTGATTTCTAGTGCAACACAGAATAGAAAAAAGAAAAGGAGTACTTGTGGCACCTTAGAGACTAACAAATTTATTAGAGCATAAGCTTTCGTGAGCTATAGCTCACTTCATCCGATGCATTTAATGATAAAGAGATTGCACTACAATACTTAGGTGAATTGAAAAATACTATTTCTTTTATTTCTTTTTTACAGTGCAAATATTTGTAATAAAAATAAATATAAAGTGAGCACCATACACTTTGTATTCTGTGTTGTAATTGAAATCAATATATTTGAAAATGTAGAGAACATCCACAAATATTTAAATAAATGGTATTCTATTTTTGTTTAACAGCGTGATTAATCCAATTTTTTTATCGTGATTAATTTTTTTAATTGCTTGACAGCCCTATTTTTAATTTCTCTATTCCAACTCTCAGGTTGTAAAAATAATACAGCCATAGCAGTGTGGGGATGCAGTTCAGAAGAAGCAGAGTGAGTGACCACCAAAGTAGCCACCTGATCTTTGATCTCCTGCTCCCAGCAGCAGTGAGAGAGAGCAGCCACTTGGCAGCTTAACTAAGTGGCAAAATGGATTTGCCTGGCTCCCCTCCCCAAACCTAGTTGCTCTTCCTTCTGTGAAGATGGGAGAGGAATTCTCCCACTGAAGTAGCTGGGATGGGAGAGGGGAGCCAAGGAAACCCAGGCTACAACATTGCTCAGCTCCAGCTGCAGGTTCAAGTGATTGTCCACATGGGTTCCATTCTTGGTGCATGTGTGTCCCGTGAATGCAAGATTGGATTCTTTTGGTCAGCAGTATCCACTTGGGCAGTACCTGCACTCTAGATGTCCTGGACTGTCCCCGTCCCCCAGTCCAAAGGCATAAAGGGCAGAGCAGGCACAACTGTTCCTCAGTTTCTTTTTACCGCTTGTGGCAATGAGACAGAACCTCTGCAGTGTCCACTTCCCTATGCACCGTGCTGGTGTTAGTTAGCAACTTTAGTTGTTAGTTAGTTCATATAGTTGGCTAATATTTTATATATAATTTTTTAGATAAGTTTCAGCGTAGGTAGACCAATACTACCACCCCCACCCCCACCCCCCCCCCCACACACAAAAAGGTGCTAGCAATATGGCAGAAGCTAAATCATCAGGGTTCAAAACCTGCCTCTAATTAAGTTTCAATGCTGCATAACTGGTATTCCCAGTTCCTGCTCAGCCTAGGAGGGGGACATACCCCCAAGCAATATTCTATATGTTTTGAATAAGCACAATCAGCATGCTAGAGAAGCCCACCTGAAGTTGTTCCTTCTCAAGAGTTCAAAACACGCTTTCTCAGACACTGAAACATAGGTCAAAACCAGTCTATGGTCCTCTGTTCAGTTCCTCTCCATTAGTGGCCTTGTGAGCTAGGATTCCATCCTGAGCTCTTGGGTCACATCTATTAAGAGACCCCAGTCATCCATCTCCATTCTGGAATCAGTATTCTGCCGTGAAGGAACGATGGGAGAAGGGATGAGCCAAGGTCCCCTTCTCAGATGCCTGGCAAGTCTAGACACAAGCATCCTCAGACTTCTGACTCATCTCAGGCTCAACCTCCTAAGGGCCAAAAGTCTGAAAAGGTCCTGTGAAGTGCCCCAGTACAGACTACTAAGAGAGCCCCAGTTGCACTCACCATATGTGCAGACTGTTTTTTCTCTCAGTACCCGGAGCCTTGGGAACTGCTCACCTCAGAACCGTGTTCTTCAGTACCCAGCAATACTTGCTGTCTTGGTACCCAAAGCATACAGAGTACTGAGAGACTTTTGGGCCTGACACTACAGCTGTGTCTCCTAGAGAGGCTGAGGATGGTGATATCTAAGCCACCAACTACTGCACTGTTGGTACAGCAAGTCAGGGAGGTATCTCCAGTACCAACTTCTCCCTTTATATGCAGGGCATTCTGGATAGAATGGTCACTCGCTTTCTCCTCATCCCTATCTAGACACATCTCCCACCCACTCACCTTCCCCCCTGGAGTACCATATTGGGAATCACGAAGGCACTCGAGGGAGGATTCTACAAAGGAAAGTAGGAGAAGACCTGAACTCGTAGGAAACATTTCTCTTGGTACCCTCCTGTGTGTGTCCCACCTCAGTACTTATATCCCTACCAACACTGTCTCTACTGGACACACTTGGGTGTACAGCCGTATTTGTGTAAGCCTGCATCACCTGCCTCTTCCAGGGTTAGACCTCCCCTCTTCAAAGACACAATATGGACCATCCCAGTTAGGCCAACTAGTGAAGCCCCAGATCCTGGAAAGAAAGGAGGAGGAAAATGATGAGGAACAACAAACACAAAGGGAAGAACAACTTGTTCCTGCTGTAATCTCATCCTCCCCTGATGAGGCAGTAAGCCCCTCTGTCTTCCTTAGTGGATGATCTTACATTATTCCAAGAGCTCATTAAACACATGGCAGAGATAATGGATATACCACTACAAGTAATGCAGCCGAAGTCCCATGAGATCCTGGATATTTCGCACCCTTCCTTGCCGAATAGGCTCCCCATGCCAACTAATGGAAGACCATTGGAGCCGACATAGGATCTATGGCAAACACCAGCCTTAACGCTAGTGACATCTAAGTGAGTAGAAAGAAGGTACCATGTCCCTTCCAAGGGATTTGAATACTTTTATTTCCTCCCAGTACTACATTTGCTTGTAGTTGCTGCTATCAAGGAAAGGTCAAAAATAACAATACCTCCTAGAGCCGGACCCAAAGAAACTAGACCTTATCTCGTGCAAGGTTTACTCATTAGTCAGCCACCAGATGTGTGTGTGGCTAATTATTAGGCTCTCCTTTCCATTGGAGCTGGGATAAGCTGTCTCCATTTCTGGACAAGCTACCACAGGACCATTGAGAGGAGCTGAGAGCCATCCTGACTGAGGGGCATTGGATAGCCCACACTTCCCTACAGGCTGCACTGGATGTGTCTGACACCACAGTGTGTGCTGTGGCTATATTGGTGACAATGAGGTGGTCTTCCTGGCTCCAGTCCTAGGAAATCCCCAGGGAGGAACAAATAACAATCAAGGACCTTTCCTTTTGAGGGCAGTGAACTTCTTAATTCTAAAATGGACAAGACCCTCTTTTTTTTTTTTTTTTTTTTTTTTTTTTTTTTTTTTTTTAAAAGACGACCCCCAGGGACAATGTGTGTTCACTGGGTCTGTATTTTCCATCCCCCAAAAAGGAAACAAACAAGACAACAAACTTGCTTCAGGTAGCATCTTTGTACCTGGTAGTTTCAATACTAGAGAACTTCTGAGTTGCCTTAGTGTGCTCTACTAGTTCAGTGGCATCATCCTGTACTGCAAACTTGTGAAGCAACTACCAGGGCTTTGCTGCAGATATATTCTCTAAACACTATAAATAACGTACTCATGCCAGTTAAGTAGGGCTCAATAGGAGCATTTTGCAGGCTGTTGTTGGATGCTAAACCCCCTCATGTATTGCTGTTCTGAATGCAAAGCAACCAGCCAACTAGTGATAGGTAGGTTAGGTGGCAGTTGAGGATAAGTAGATCTTGCTTTATCTATTTATAAAAAAACAAAAATTTAAATGTGTATAGAAACTATATATATTTAACTGTTTTCCTTTTCTCCCTTTGGAGGTCACTTGTATTCTTAGGTTGTCAGCAATTGAAGCAGGAAACGTCTTTTTGTGTATTTTTACAAGCAAAATGGGGCACTTATTACAGTTACGGACACTGCTATAATACTAGCTCTAAATAATAATGTTATATATTCTTGCTTAACTGGCACAGAAAATTGAAAGACAAACCTGATCAGTTTCTTTCTTTGAGACTTCCTAAACCAGTCTAAATTCCTTTCTTTTTTAGAATCAATTCTGTACATAAATTAGAGTTACAGAGCTTGATCTGACTTCATTTTATCGTCAGATTTTAATTGTTCTGCTCTTGAAAACTCAACTGAACTGTGGGAGCAGGCAAGTTCTTTGTACACAGGGAGCCGACCTCCCACCAAAAGTCAAAGTGTACTTCAGATGACTTCTTCATCTGCTGGCCGGAAAGACACTAAAAGTCTAACTAGTCTCCAAGAAGAAAAAAGTCTCCTTTTCAACCCAGCAGTTATTTATTATGTGTGTGAACTAGGCAGCCTCTCTAGTACAAGTATTGCTGTGTTTGCTGATTCCTCTCTCTATAGGATGAGGAGTGTCTGAGACCTGGGGATGCCACAGATATGACATTTTTGGAGAAGCTAGAGGAAACAGTGAAGAATCATCCTCATTTTCTCACGTGAGTGTTCAAGTAGCTGTTGCTAGTTTTGTCTTTGTGAGGAGGGACAAAATACAGAATAAAGCTAATGGGTTTTAAATATACCCAGTCTCTGCTGTACCTGTTACTGTATTTGTATTACAGTAGCACGCAGAGGTTCCAATAATAGTGGGCCCCCCATTGTGCTGGGAAGTGCAAAAAAGCAAGAGATACTTGCTGTCCTAAAGAGTTTAGATTCTAAGGCTAGGTCTACACTACAGCTGGTATCGATGCTCTGAGATGGATCCACCAGTGATTGATTTAGTGGGTCTAGTGAAGACCCACCAAATCAACAGCAGATCACTCTCCAGCCAACCTCTGTACTCTACCCCCGACAAGAACAGTAAGGTAAGTCGATGGGAGAGTTTCTGCTGTCAGCCCCCTGCGGTGTAGACCTCATGGTAACTTGACATAAGGTATGTCGACTCCAGCTACGTTATTCACATAGCTGGCGTTGCATAGCGTAGGTCGACTTACCGCAGTAGTGTAGACATAGCCTCAGTTAACACAACAGAATAAGAAAAGGAGTACTTGTGGCACCTTAGAGACTAACAAATTTATTAGAGCATAAGCTTTCGTGAGCTACAGCTCACGAAAGCTTATGCTCTAATAAATTTGTTAGTCTCTAAGGTGCCACAAGTACTCCTTTTCTTTTTGCGAATACAGACTAACACAGCTGCTACTCTGATAACAGAATAAGTGAGTATAACTAACAAAAACGAGGCTAAAAAGAGAAAAGAATAGTAGTGATGTTATTGTGGAAGTCTGTTATAGACCATCAAATGAAGAAGAGGAAGTGGATGAGACATTCTTCAAATAACGAGGAGTCCGGTGGCACCTTAAAGACTAACAGATTTATTTGGGCATAAGCAGCCCACTTTTTCAGATGCATGGAGTGAAAATTACAGATGCAGGCATAAATATACTGGCACATGAAGAGAAGGGCTTTTTATGCATGAAAACCTATGCCCAAATAAATCTGTTAGTCTTTAAGGTGCCACCGAACTCCTCGTTTTTGTGGATACAGACTAACATGGCTACCCCTCTGATATTCTTCGAATAGGTAACAAGATTAGCTAACACACATGAGCTAGTATTAATGGGGAATTTTAACTTCTTTGATATCTGTTGGAAGACTAATGCGGTCAAATGTAATAATAGAATCATAGAAATGTAGGACTGAAAGGCAACTCAGTAGGTCATCTAGTCCAGTCCCCTGCACTGAGGCAGGACTAAGTATTATCTAGACTATTTCACAAAGCTGAAAACAATTATGGACCAAATCAACTAGGAGGAAGAATTTAATCAGGAAAATATGAATGATGATTGAGAATCATTTAAGAACACCTTACTAGATGCCCCAAAACCACAATCCAATGATCAAGGAAGAAGGCTATGCTGGTAAAAATAGAACTTGGATGAGAGAAGTGAAGGTAGCTGTAAATGCGCTCACACATGCACGTGCGCACACAGTTGATAGTAATGATTATAAATCAGAAATTAAGAATTGTAGACTATTGATAAGGGAAGCCAAGGAACACAAGGAGAACACATGCCAGCATAATAAAGGACAATAAGAAGGTGTTTTTAAATTCTGACAATGATATTGGTCCTTTACTAGATGGAAGTGGTAGAACTATCAATAATGCAGAAAAGGCAGAAATGTTTAATAAATTTCTTTTCTGTATTTGGGGGGGGAAAAAACATCTGATGCAATCTCGTCACACGGTGATGGTAAAAGTCTTTCCATTCTACTAGTATGTTAGGATGTTAAACAGAAGCTACTGAAGTCAGACATTTTAAAATCAGATGGTCCAGATAACTTGCATCAAGAGTTCTAAAAGAGGTAGCTGAGGAGCAAACTGGACCATTAATGTTGATTTTCAATATGTCTGGTTAAGTTCCAGAATACTGGAAGGTAGCTAATGTTGTTCCAATTTTTAAAAAGGATAAACTGAGTGACCCGGATATAGTCCTGTTGGTCTGATATTGCTCCCAGGCAAGATAATGGAGAGTTTGACACGGGACTTGATTAATAATGAACTAAAGAGGGGTAATGAATTAATGCAAATCAACATGGATTAATGGAAAATAGATCTTGTCAAACTAACGATATATTTTCTTAATGAGATTTCAAGTTTGGTTGATAAAAGTAATAGTGTTGATGTAATATACTTAGACTTCTGTACAGCTTTTGAGTTGGTGCTGCATGACATTTTGATGAAAAAATAGAACGATATTAAATTACCATGGCACACATTAAATAAATTAAAAACTGGCTAACTGATAAGTCTCAAAATGTAACTGTCAACAGGGAATTGTCATGAAGCATGTCTGTTTCCAGTGGTGTCCTCCAGGGATCAAATCTTGGCACAATACTATTTAATATCTTTATTAATTATTTGGAAGAAAACATAAAATCATCACAGAGTTTGCAGATGACACAAAAATTGAAAAAAAAAAAGCGGTAAATAAAGAAGAGGGCAGGTCACTGATTCAGAATGATCTAGATCACTTGGTAAACTGGGCGCAAGCAAACAATGTGTGTTTTATTATGGGTAAATGTGTAAAACTGGGAAGAAAGAATGTAGGCCATACTTACAGGATATATCCTGTAAGTTCTTCGTATGTGTAGGGGATATCAGAAAGTTGAGGAAACAACTAGAAGGTCATCCATTTTGGATCTGGTTTTGACCAACAGGGATGAATTAGTTGCGAACACAAAGGTTGTTGGGAACTTGGGAGGAAGTGATCATAATCCGATAGGATTCAAGAGCCTAAGGAAAGGAGGACATGTGAACAACAAAACAAGGACACTGGCCTTCAAAAAGGCAGACTTCAACCAACTCCGAGAAATAGTAGGCACGGCTCCGTAGAGAGACCAGTTAGGAAGAAAAGGAATTGAAGAGGGTTGGCAGTTCCTAAAAGATGTAATACTAGAAGCTCAACATCAAGTAATTCCTATGCAGAGAAAAGATAAGTGCTTTTAGATATCTAAAAACCCAAATGATACATATAGAAAATGGAAGGAGGGGAATGTCACTAAGGGTATGTCTACACTACGAAATTAGGTCGAATTTATAGAAGTCTGTTTTGTAGAAAGCGTTTTTATACAGTCAAGTGTGTGTCCCCCCACACAAATGCTCTAAGTGCATGTAGTCGGCGGACTGTGTCCACAGTACTGAGGCAACCGTCGACTTCTGGAGCTTTGCACTGTGAGTAGGTATCCCACAGTTCCCACAGTCTCCACTGCCCATTTGAATTCTGGGTAGAAATCCCAGTGCCTGATGGGGCTAAAACATTGTCGTGGGTTGTTCTGGGTTCATATCGTCAGGCCCCCGTTCCCTCCCTCCGTAAAAGCAAGGGCAGACAATCGTTTTGCGCCTTTTTTCTTGAGTTACCTGTGTAGACGCCATACCACAGCAAGCATGGAGCCCGTTCAGCTAACCGTCACCGTATGTCTCCTGGGTGTTGGCAGATGTGGTACTGCATTGCTACACTGCAGCAGTTTATTGCCTTTTGGCAGCAGACAGTGCAGTATGGCTGGTAGCTGTCATCGACGTAGTCCTGGGTGCTCTTTTAACCAGGCACCTGGGCAAACGTGGGAGTGACTCAGCCAGGTCATTTCCCTTGTTTCGTCTCATGGCAATTGAGTCCTACCGGCAGTGCACTGTCTTTTAATCTGCAGCTAGCAGAAGACGATGGCCAGTAGTCATACTGCACCGTCTTCTGCCGAGCACCCCAGAGGTGACAATGGCTAGCGGTCGTACTGCACTGTCTGCTGCCAGCATGATGTATAAAGATAGATGAAGTGGCTCAAAACAAGAAATAGACCAGATTTGTTTTGTATTCATTTTCTCCTCCCTCCCTCCCTCTGTGAAATCAATGGCCTGCTAAACCCGGTTTTGAGTTCTATCCTTGAGGCGGCCATTCAGTTTCTCGCAAAGCCACCCCCTTTGTTGATTTTAATTCCCTGTAAGCCAACCCTGTAAGCCATGTCGTCAGTTGCCCCTCCCTCCGTCAGGGCAACAGCAGACAATCGTTCTGCGCCTTTTTTCTGTGCAGACGCCATACCACGGCAAGCATGGAGCACATTAAACACCACACGCATTATCCAGCAGTATATGCAGCACCAGAACCTGGCAAAGCGAAATTGGATGAGTAGGCGACGTCAGTGCGGTGACGAGAGCGATGAGGACATGGGCACAGACTTCTCTCAAAGCACGGGCCCTGCCATTGTGGGTATCATGGTGCTAAAGGGGCAGGTTCATGCGGTGGAATGCCGATTCTGGGCTCAAGAAACAAGCACAGACTGGTGGGACCGCATGGTGTTGCAGGTCTGGGATGGTTCCCAGGGGCTTCGAAACTTTCGCATGCATAAGGGCACTTTCATGGAACTTTGTGACTTGCTTTCCCCTACCGTGAGGCGCAATAATACTAAGATGAGAGCAGCCCTCACAGTAGAGAAGTGAGTGGCAATAGCCCTGTGGAAGCTTGCAACGCCAGACAGCTACCGGTCAGTCGGCAATCAATTTGGAGTGGGCAAATCTACTGTGGGGGCTGCTGTGATGCAAGTAGCCAATGCAATCAAAGATCTGCTGATATCAAGGGTAGTGACCCTGGGAAATGTGCAGGTCATAGTGGATGGCTTTGCTGCAATGGGATTCCCTAACTGTGGTGGGGTCATAGACGGAATCCATATCCCTATCTTGGCACCGGGGCACCAAGCCAGCGAGTACATAAACTGCAGGGGTACTTTTCGATAGTGCTGCAAGCACTGGTGGATCACAAGGGACGTTTCACCAGTATCAACGTGGGATGGCCAGGAAAGGTACATAATGCTCACATCTTCAGGAACTCTGAAGTTTCAAAAGCTGCAGGAAGGGACTTTCTTCCCAGACCAGAAAATAACCGTTGGGGATGTTGAAATGCCTATAGTTATCCTTGAGGACCCAGCCTACCCCTTAATGCCATGGCTCATGAAGCCATACATAGGCAGCCTGGAGAGTAGTCAGGAGCTGTTCAACCACAGGCTGAGCAAGTGCAGAATGGTGTTAGAATGTGCATTTGGACGTTTAAAAGCGTGCTGGCACAGTTTACTGACTCAGTTAGACCTCAGCGAAACCAGTATTCCCACTGTTATTACTGCTTGCTGTGTGCTCCACAATATCTGTGAGAGTAAGGGGGAGACGTTTTTGGTGGGGTGGGAGGTTAAGGCAAATCGCCTGGCTGCTGGTTACGCACAGCCAGACACCAGGGTGGTTAGAAGAGCACAGGAGGGTGCAGTGCGCATCAGAGAAGCTTTGAAAACCAGTTTCATGACTGGCCAGGCTACGGTGTGAAAGTTCTGTTTTTCTCCTTGATGAAACCCCCCCGCCCCTTGGTTCACTCTACTCCTCTGTAAGCTAACCACCCTCTCCACCTCCCTTCGATCACCGCTTGCAGAGGTAATAAAGTCATTGTTGCTTCACATTCATGTATTCTTTATTAATTCATCACACAAATAGGGGAATAATTACCAAGGTAGCCCAGGAGGGGTGGTGGAGGAGGGAAGGACAAGGCCACACAGCACTTTAAAAGTTTAAAACTTATTGAATGCCAGCCTTCTGTTACTTGGGCAATCCTCTGGGGTGGAGTGGCTGCGTGGCCGGAGGCTCCCCACACTGCATTCTTGGGCGTCTGGGTGAGGAGGCTATGGAACTTGGGGAGGAGGGCGGTTGGTTACACAGCGGCTGTAGCGGTGGTCTGTGCTTCCTGCTGCCTTTCCTGCAGCTCAACCATACACTGAAACATATTAGTTTGATCCTCCAGAAGCCTCAGCATTGAATCCTGCCTCCTCTCATCATGCTGCCACCACTTTCAGCTTCAGCCCTCTCTTCAGCCCGCCACCTCTCCTCCCAGTCATTTTGTGCTTTCCTGCACTCTGACATTGTCTGCCTCCATGCATTCGTCTGTGCTCTGTCAGTGGGAGGACAGCATGAGCTCAGAGAACATTCCATCGCGAGTGCGGTTTTTTCACCTTCTAATCTTCGCTAGCCTCTGGGAAGGAGACGATCCTGTGATCCTTGAAACACATGCAGCTGGTGGAGGAAAAAAAAGGGACAGTGGTATTTGAAAAGACATATTTTATAGAACAATGGGTACACTCTTTCACGGTAAACCTTGCTGTTAACATTACATACGTAGCACATGTGCTTTCGTTACAAGGTCGCAGTTTGCCTTCCCCCACCGCATGGCTAACACTGCGGAACATTTCTGTTCAGCCATAGGCAAACAGCCCAGCAGGAACAGGCACCTCTGAATGTCCCCTTAAGAAAAGCACCCTATTTCAACCAGGTGACCATGAATGATATCACTCTCCTGAGGATAATACAAAGAGATAAAGAACGGATGTTGTTTGAACGCCAGCAAACATACACTGCAATGCTTTGTTCTACAATGATTCCTGAGTACATGCTACTGGCCTGGAGTGGTAAAGTGTCCTATCATGGTGGATGGAATAAGGCTGCCCTCCCCAGAAACCTTTTGCAAAGGCTTTGGGAGTATATCCAGGAGAGCCACGAATGCCAGGGCAAATTAATCATTAAACATGCTGGCTTTTAAACCCTGTATAGTATTTTAAAAGGTACACTCACCAGAGGTCCCTTCTCTGCCTGGTGGGTCCAGGAGGCAGCCTTGGGTGGGTTCAGGGGTATTGGCTCCAGGTCCAGGGTGAGAAACAGTTCCTGGCTGTCGGGAAAACCGGTTTCTCCGCTTCTTTGCTGTGAGCTATCTACAACCTCCTCATCATCGTCTTCCTCGTCCCCAAAACCTGCTTCCGTGTTGCCTCCATCTCCATTGAAGGAGTCAAACAACACGGCTGGGGTAGTGGTGGCTGAACCCCCTAAAATGTCATGCAGCTCATCATAGAAGCGGCATATTTGGGGCTCTGACCCAGAGCGGCCATTCGCCTCTCTGGTTTTCTGGTAGGCTTGCCTCAGCTTCTTAAGTTTCACGTTGCACTGCTTCGGGTCCCTGTTATGGCCTCTGTCCTTCATGCCCTGGGAGATTTTCACAAATGTTTCGGCATTTCGAAAACTGGAACGTAGTTCTGATAGCATGGATTCCTCTCCCCATACAGCAGTCAGATCCTGTACCTCCCGTTCGGTCCATGCTGGAGCTCTTTTGTGATTCTGGGACTCCATCATGGTCACCTCTGCTGATGAGCTCTGCATGGTCACCTGCAGCTTGCCACACTGGCCAAACAGGAAATTGAAATTCAAAAGTTCGCAGGCCTTTTCCTGTCTACCTGGTCAGTGCATCTGAGTTGAGAGTGCTGTCCAGTGCGGTCACAATGGAGCACTCTGGGATAGCTCCCGGAGGCCAATACCGTCTAATTGCGTCCACAGTACCCCAAATTTGACCCAGCAAAACCTATTTCAGCACTAATCCCCTTGTCGGGGGTGGAGTAAGGAAATCAATTTTAAGAGCCCTTTAAGTTGAAAAAAAAGGGCTTTGTCATGTGGACGGGTGCAGGGTTACATCGATTTAACGCTGCTAAATTCGACCTCAACGCCTAGTGTGGACAAGGGCTATGGAAGTGGACACGAGAATAGCATGATGGAACAAAATCAGGAAAACCAAGGCAAGGAATGAGTTGCAACTGGCAAGAAATGTTAGAGACAACAAGAAGGGCTTCTACAAATGTGTCATACAAAAAAGAAAGATCAGGGATGGTGTGGTGCTGCTGCTTAATGGAGAAGGTGAGCTGGTAACCAAAGATGATGATAAGGTGGAGCTGCTCAGTGCCTACTTTGCTTCAGTCTTCACACAAAAAAATAATGTGACCGGATGACTAACAAAGTTAGCAGAGACAATAAAAGGGAAGGGACACAGCTCAGGATAAGTAAAAAACACGTCAGAGATCTTCTGACTAAATTGAATGAATTCAAGTCAGCAGGGCCTGATGCTGTTCATCCCAGGATGCTGAAGGAATTAGCTGAAGAAATCTCAAAGCCACTGGCAATAATATTTACAAACTCATGGATGACAGTAGAGGTCCTGCAGAGCTGGAGAAAGCTAATGTAGTACCCATCTTTAAAAAGGGAAAAGGAGGAGCTATAGAAATTGTAGACCAGTCATCCTGACCTCAATACCTAGGAAGCTAACTAGAGCAATATATAAAATATACAATTTGCAAATATATGGAGGATGAAGGGGTGATTGCTAGCAGCCAACATAAATTTGCTAAGAACAAATCATGCCAAGCCAGAATGATTTCATTCTTTGACACGGTAATTGGTTTGGTGGATAGGGGGAATGCGGTGGATATAGTACAAGTGGACTTCAGCAAGGCTTTTGACATAGTCCCACATGACATTCTCATAAGTAAACTGGAGAAATGCAGGTAGTTCTTCAAGTGTTTGTTCATGTCAATTCCAATCAGGTGTGTGCGTGCTGTGTGCACAACAGCTGGAAGATTTTTCCCCTAGCAGTATCCATAGGGTTGGCCTGGGAGCCCTCTGGAGTCATGCCTTCATGGTGCCCAATATAGGGCCCTGCTGACCCGACCTCAACTCTGTTCCTTCTTACCACCTGTGATGGCTAGCTGGAACTCCCTACTACTCTTGCCTTGACAAGCACGTGCTTTGCAGTATCTCTCTCTTCATGTACGTAGTTAGATTTAGCAGCATAGTAGTTTATAGTTAGTGTGGATTTTCTTACAAGTATCCTTTGGGGGGGGTCTTTCTCCCCATTTTTCCCTGGCACCAGGGTATGCCTTGGTCTCCAGGCTTTAAACCATGATTGGATTGTGGTAGCTTTATGCCAAGAAGTGACCCGCACTTTTTGTGCCTTAAGTGTCTGGGCAAGAGGCATCTCGGAGACGGCTGTAAAATCTGTAAGGGTTTTCACCCCAAGACCCTTATGGACAGAGCGGCACCACCGAGTCCTACTTATGGAGGCAGGTCTTCGGCCTCCACACAAATTTTTTGGGTTTTCAGTCCCTAATTTTACCCTTCAGGTTGCTTTATCTCCATTTCATAGAATCATAGGTGTGGAAGGGACCTTGAGAAGTCATCTAGTCCAGTCCCTTGCATTCATAACAGAACTAACTATTATCTAGACTATCCCTGACAAGTGTTTGTCTAACCTGTGCTTAAAATTTTTAGAATGGTAATTTTAAAAACTGCAACACCAAAGCCAGTTTTTTTCAGTCATCCCTGAACCTTTTCATATTCTCAATTCAAGGTCTGAATGATATTATCCTTGTGACATTCTCCCAGAGTGGGTTCCCTGATAACTTAATCTCTGTTGCCAGAAACTTTCAGGTCTCTGGCCTGCTGTCTCCAGTGTGATTTCACATGCACACAGAGTTTGACCCCCTTTCCTCTAAAAAGTTAATCACTTATCCCTTTGGAACAAGTCCAAATATTTTTCTGGGACTAAAGTGATAGTTGCTTGTCTGTGGCTCCCATTTACTTTAGTATCGCTGTTCCTAGAGAGAAACACAGTGTCAGCTTGCCTGTTTTCCTCTGGTCCCATCCCTCTGCCAAGAGCTGTGGTGGTTCTGTACTTAGCATCAGTAGTAATTGTAGATTAATCCTATTTGAGGCTAGTATCTTCTCCCCATTAAGCCTTTTTGCTTTCTCCCCAGACATAAGCTGGCTGACCAGAAGACTCGGAAGTCTTTAGGCCGAGAAGAGTTCCGTCTCTTGCACTATGCTGGAGAGGTCACCTACAGTGTCACAGGTAAATGTTACATAACAAGTACACCATTGCCTGACACCAGGGTCACTTACCGTCCCCGTTTTCCTCCACTTCAGACAGTTACGCTTCCTTTTTCTCCTATCTCCTGCTGTTCAGATTAATACATTCACATAATATCTAAATATGTAATTTGATAAATCAAATTACTTTTCCAGCTCAAGGTCCTGCCTATCTGGGGAGGACTTCCCATGAAACAGCCACAGCAGATTGAGTTGTTTGTTTTTTCTCTAGGTTTTCTGGATAAAAACAATGATCTTCTATTTCGGAACCTGAAGGAGGTGAGTGTCGATCGAGAACTGCCTGTTTTGTGGAGTATTGTAAAGGATCAAGTTGAGAATGGAGTGGGCTGTAAAGGTACCAGCTCTGTCTTGGACCCTTCAGTCTTCAGGATGCATTGTTCACATGGGTACACTATGTAAAAAGACCTGAGGTCCCAGAGTTTGTTTTATCATTGGTGTTTATCATAGAAATTAGAGATAGAAAAGACAAACTGGGTCTCATCTGTTCCCTTGCCAACTCCCAAAAATACACATTCTAGTACTTGGTCCAGTCCGCTTTAAACAATTCTCATGCATTTGTCCTCTGCTGTTTCTTTCTAGACCATGTGCAACTCAGAGAATACCATCATAAATCATTGTTTTGAGAGGACTGAGTTGACAGATAAAAAGAGACCTGAAACGGTAAGAACACAATTGTTGGATTGAAGCATAGTCGTTTCCAATTACTGAAGATAATGTCTCCTTCTCTCTAACTTCGTGGTGTAAAAGGAGTTCCATGATGTTAAAGCTTTGATACTGAAAAACTTGTTCTTAGCCTTGTGTGTGTGATTCAGTGTCACAAAAACTAGTCATATCTGAGTCTTCTTTCTTCTAGGCGGCAACTCAGTTTAAGAACAGTCTGTCCAAACTAATGGAAATTCTGATGTCCAAGGAGCCATCATACATTCGCTGCATTAAACCTAATGATGCTAAACAAGCTGGTAAGGTTTTAGTGACACTCTCTCTCTCTCTCTCTCTTGTCTGCTGCTTCAGGCAATTTCCAGTCTTTAGGAATGTGTAGGAAATTCACACCAAAAGTTATAACTTGGGAGCACAGATCAGGAAAAGATGCTTTCCAAATTCTGTTAAGATAAAATAATTGATTTGTAGAACGACAAGATGGGTGAGGTAATATCTTTTACTGGACCAACTTTTGTTGATGAAAGAGACAAGCTTGTGTCTATTTTGTATTCATCATAAATTCTTTTCTTGCCCTCATCGTAGCCATGACTCAGTCACTGGAGAAGTGCTGTCAGGATGTAGAATGACCATCATCAACGTTCTGATCCTCTCCCTTCTGATTCTTTACCTAGTTTCTGTCTCAAAAGAATCCAAAATAGTTATTAGGCTGCTTTATGACCTGTGTTATACAGGAGGTCAGACAAGATGATCTAATGGTCCCCCTTCTGGCCTTAAAAATCTATGAATCTGTTTTTTAAGCTTTGATGTTTGTTGCTGACTGTTTGTCATCAGATTAATAGTAATTTGAGTTTGGGTTTTGTTGCCAGGAACAATTATTTTGCTTGGTGTTCTATCGCCAAACAAGAAATTATCAATAAAATGTATTAAAAGTATATAAAAATAAAAGGGAAAACCATTAAAACTTGTCACAGTTGAAAAATAGAAACATAATTCAATTCTTCATTTTAACGAGCTTTCTTATTCTCCCTCTTCCCCTCTCCCATTGTCATAGCATCTTTTAAAGGGAAACTTGCTTAAAAGTCTCTTAAATGTCATCAAGTGTCCTTGTTGAGGAAAGAATCCATTTCAGGTGGTATCTCTGATATTTTGTCATTGGTGCTGTTTCTTTTTAAGACAAAACATGTCAAACATACAAAGGGAAAGAGAGAAAAGAATAGCAACAGATAGGAAAATGCAACTTCTGTTCTTGGTGCTTGCAGTTGAGTTACAGGAAGATGATAGGCACATCACATGGCCCATGGCCCAATTAGGCACTGCTGGTAGGTAAGAATTGCTGTTAGCTTATTGAACTGGTCACAGCAAAGTTCTGAGATGTGACTCTTTGCAACAGTTATTCAGGATATAGTTATAGAGATATTGATGTTATCCAGTTTCCCCTTCTTGTGTGGTCTTGTCAGAATGTCTTCTAGGCTCAGGAAATAGAAGACCCAATGATGTGGTGATAAATCCCCAAACCTCCATGTGTGGTGGTGGTGATCCTGGTGGGAATGCCAGTGCTGGTGATAGAGTGGATAAAAATTGATTATTTTTTATTTAAATCAAATAAGGTTTATTTGTTAAAACTAAATCTATATAAAATAAAATTTAAAACTGGCCACCTATATCAAAGCATAATTTATGATAAATTAAAATAATTTAAATTAAATACAAAAATATTATTAAGCAATACATGATTGCTACCAAGTTTTAAAGAGGGTTCAACCACTGAACTACAGGAAGTCACTGGCTAAGCCCCTGGAACCAAAGTTTCTTCTTCGAGAGATGTCCCTTGGGTGCTCCACTTCAGGTCAAGGTGCGTCCCAGCGCCTTCAATCAGAGATTTCTCCAGCAGTGCCCCTATGGGCTGCACATGCGCTGTGCCTGCCTCTCGAGCTGTCAGTATTTGAATAGCACATGCACAACCCGGGCTCCTCAGTTCCTTCTCTACCATCTCAGGCTAGAGAAGGAGTTCAGCAGTTCTCTTTGAGATTAGCTAGTTAATTTGTTTCTCAGTTTAGTTAGATAGTTTTTAGTCATTAGAGTTACTATTTAGATAAGTTACATTAGCTGTTACAGGCACCGTCCTTTGATCTTAAAAAAAAACAACTCCTCCACGGTTGCAGACATGCTTGGCTCCCCAGGCTTCAAGAGATGTGCCTCCTGTAATGATGCCATCCCCATCTCGGACGGGCATTCACTATGCGTATGCTGTTTGGGGGAGTCTCATGTACCCCAAAAATGCGTCCACTGTACCAAATTGAAAGCGCAGACCCGCAAGGACAGGGAGCTCAGGCTTAAAATGCTGCTCCTGGAAAACTCTCTCAGAGCTCTGTCTGACACCTCTGTGACGCCCTCCAGATGCAAAGCAAAAGCAAAAAACCGGCCAGCTTCCTCCCCCCTCAGGAGCTGTTCTTCAGAGAAAACGTTAAAAGGAGCTCTCCTGTCTCTGATAACTCCTGCTCTGCGGCTCAGCACCTTTCATGCTGCAGGTTTCAGAGTAGCAGCCGTGTTAGTCTGTATTCGCAAAAAGAAAAGGAGTACTTGTGGCACCTTAGAGACTAACAAATTTATTAGAGCATAAGCTTTCGTGAGCTACAGCTCACTTCATCAGATGCATTTGGTGGAAAAAACAGAGGAGAGATTTATATACACACACACAGAGAACATGAAACAATGGGTTTATCATACACACTGTAAGGAGAGTGATCACTTAAGATAAGCCATCACCAGCAGCGGGGGGGGGGAAAGGAGGAAAACCTTCCATGGTGACAAGCAGGTAGGCTAATTCCAGCAGTTAACAAGAATATCAGAGGAACAGTGGGGGGTGGGGTGGGGTGGGGGGGAGAAATACCATGGGGAAATAGTTTTACTTTGTGTAATGACTCATCCATTCCCAGTCTCTATTCAAGCCTAAGTTAATTGTATCCAGTTTGCAAATTAATTCCAATTCAGCAGTCTCTCGTTGGAGTCTGTTTTTGAAGCTTTTTTGTTGAAGTATAGCCACTCTTAGGTCTGTGATCGAGTGACCAGAGAGATTGAAGTGTTCTCCAACTGGTTTTTGAATGTTATAATTCTTGACGTCTGATTTGTGTCCATTCATTCTTTTACGTAGAGACTGTCCAGTTTGGCCAATGTACATGGCAGAGGGGCATTGCTGGCACATGATGGCATATATCACATTGGTAGATGCGCAGGTGAACGAGCCTCTGATAGTGTGGCTGATGTGATTAGGCCCTATGATGGTATCCCCTGAATAGATATGTGGACAGAGTTGGCAACGAGCTTTGTTGCAAGGATAGGTTCCTGGGTTAGTGGTTCTGTTGTGTGGTGTGTGGTTGCTGGTGAGTATTTGCTTCAGATTGGGGGGCTGTCTGTAAGCAAGGACTGGTCTATCTCCCAAGATCTGAGAGAGCGATGGCTCGTCCTTCAGGATAGGTTGTAGATCCTTGATGATGCGTTGGAGAGGTTTTAGTTGGGGGCTGAAGGTGATGGCTAGTGGCGTTCTGTTGTTTTCTTCGTTGGGCCTGTCCTGTAGTAGGTGACTTCTGGGTACTCTTCTGGCTCTATCAATCTGTTTCTTCACTTCAGCAGGTGGGTATTGTAGTTGTAGGAATGGTCACATAAACACCACCCTATATCGGAAACCTACTGACCGCTATTCCTACCTACATGCCTCTAGCTTTCATCCAGATCATACCACTCGATCCATTGTCTACAGCCAAGCACTACGATATAACCGCATTTGCTCCAACCCCTCAGACAGAGACAAACACCTACAAGATCTCTATCATGCATTCCTACAACTACAATACCCACCTGCTGAAGTGAAGAAACAGATTGACAGAGCCAGAAGAGTACCCAGAAGTCACCTACTACAGGACAGGCCCAACGAAGAAAACAACAGAACGCCACTAGCCATCACCTTCAGCCCCCAACTAAAACCTCTCCAACGCATCATCAAGGATCTACAACCTATCCTGAAGGACGAGCCATCGCTCTCTCAGATCTTGGGAGATAGACCAGTCCTTGCTTACAGACAGCCCCCCAACCTGAAGCAAATACTCACCAGCAACCACACACCACACAACAGAACCACTAACCCAGGAACCTATCCTTGCAACAAAGCCCGTTGCCAACTCTGTCCACATATCTATTCAGGGGATACCATCATAGGGCCTAATCACATCAGCCACACTATCAGAGGCTCGTTCACCTGCGCATCTACCAATGTGATATATGCCATCATGTGCCAGCAATGCCCCTCTGCCATGTACATTGGCCAAACTGGACAGTCTCTACGTAAAAGAATGAATGGACACAAATCAGACGTCAAGAATTATAACATTCAAAAACCAGTTGGAGAACACTTCAATCTCTCTGGTCACTCGATCACAGACCTCAGAGTGGCTATACTTCAACAAAAAAGCTTCAAAAACAGACTCCAACGAGAGACTGCTGAATTGGAATTAATTTGCAAACTGGATACAATTAACTTAGGCTTGAATAGAGACTGGGAATGGATGAGTCATTACACAAAGTAAAACTATTTCCCCATGGTATTTCTCCCCCCCACCCCACCCCACCCCCCACTGTTCCTCTGATATTCTTGTTAACTGCTGGAATTAGCCTACCTGCTTGTCACCATGGAAGGTTTTCCTCCTTTCCCCCCCCCCGCTGCTGGTGATGGCTTATCTTAAGTGATCACTCTCCTTACAGTGTGTATGATAAACCCATTGTTTCATGTTCTCTGTGTGTGTGTATATAAATCTCTCCTCTGTTTTTTCCACCAAATGCATCCGATGAAGTGAGCTGTAGCTCACGAAAGCTTATGCTCTAATAAATTTGTTAGTCTCTAAGGTGCCACAGGTACTCCTTTTCTTTTCATGCTGCAGGCACCTCAGGCACCTACCGTGAGTCGGCTGCCCCACTACATGGTGCCGAGGCTCAGGGCTTTCAGTTGCCCACCTCTTTCAGCTCTCCCTTGGCCACTTCTGCCAGTATGGTGCCTAGAGCTGCTATGGTGCTGGCAATACAAGCGGTGGCTGCAGCACCATCCTTTGATCTTGTTGCGCCGCTTTTACAGCTGCTGCTCTCTGCACCGAGCCTCCCAAGACCTCCAGCCTCCATTGCAGTGCCTACTTCAGGGCCATCTACTCCGCGGAGCCAGCTTGCACCCCCGGGACACCCTTCGGTGCATCAGCAGATGCCCCAGCTGCACCGGCACCAACTCCTGGGCAGTCAGCTCCACCGCAGTTTTTACAGCCAGAGGAATTAAGGGTGTCCCATGCTCCTGAGTCTCCTCGTCTCGGTGATAGACTGGTGCCGAGAACTTTAGCACCCTACCTTCAGTAAGCCCCTCCAATGAAGTGTGGGAGGAGGAAGAGGACAAGGACGAGGAAGAGGAATACAATGACGAGATGTTTTCCTCCCAATACTCTCCCCAGATTCAGTTACCTACAACTGGGAGAAGCACTACAGCATGATCTCCATATTCTCACAGCTATCCACACTGGTATGGCAGTCCCTGGATGGAACCACCAATGCCCCCCCCACCGGGCAATGGCCATACTGGAGTCCATGGACCTACACCAGACCACACTCAGGTGTTCCACGGGCTATCCAGAGGAAAGCTGTCAGATCCTCCCCACTGCCGGCTTACACTGAAACCCAGATAAGACCTGACATGGCTGCCACCCCTACAGAGGACACTGCCCCGCACACCTCTTCTACAGCGATAACACCACAAGACGCCATGGTACTTCCACCACTGATGAGCTCGCCCACTTTCAAGAGTTGTTTCAGAAAGTAGCAGAGGAGCTCAAGATTACCCTGGAGGAGATACCTGAAACACACCATGAGCTTACTGACATCCTGCAAGCTACGACCTCCTCCAAAATAGCCCTACAAATTAATGGGGCCATTATGGAACCTGCTAAAACTATTTGGCAGATCTCAGCCACAATAACAGCCACTAGCAAGAGACTGGACCACAAATATTTTGTCCCATCTAAGGGTTTTGAGTTTCTATTTATGCACCCCTCACCTAATTCCCTAGTGGTCGACGCGGCCAATCAGAAAACAAATACCAACACTTCCAATCCACTTCATCAGACAAAGATAACAAGAGACTGGACTCCTTCGTCTGCAAAGTGTATTCTTCTTCCACTTTGCAGTTTAGAGTAGCGAATTATGCGGCGTTCTTAGCAAAATATGACCACAAAAATTATGCTAAGATAATGCAATTTATTGATGATGTGTCGGAGGATAAATGACAACAATTTAAAGCAGTGGTGTCCGAGGGCCAAGTGATCTCCCACAGAGCTCTTCAAGTTGCCCTCGATGCTGCAGACACAGCCGCCAGATCCACAGCCATGGCCTTCATGATGCGACGGACCTCGTGGTTTGCTTCTTCCTCCATTCCAAAGGAGATACAGAATACAGTCAAAGATCTCCCCTTTGATCGAGACAAGCTCTTCGCCTCTATGACTAATGAGGTCCTTCACTCCATGAAAGACTCGCGTGCCACACTCCGATCCTTAGGTATCCAAACACCTGCCTCAAAGAAGAGAAAATATAGATATCAGCCATACCAACGATCGCATTACCATACCTTTGCGCAACATCCACCTTTAAGACAATATGATACACAACAACAACGGCATAGGCCCAGGAACCAACAACGTCATCCTCCGCAAACAATGGCAAACCACCCTCCTAACCCAAATAAACAAATTTGAAGTCTTGGTAGAGGGTATAGAAAACCTTGCACCCTGTTCAGCGCAAACTCCAATCAACCATTTCTTTGGACACCGTTTGCGTCCATTCCTGGCTAACCAGAAAACCATCACTACGGACAGATGGATCCTGGAAATTATCAAATTGGGTTATGCCATCCCCTTCCTCTCCTTACATCCCACCCATCCTGTCCCTTTTCAGGGACCCCTCTCATGAATAATTGTTCTATCAGGAGGTACAACACCTCATACGTCTTTGCCCATCCAGTCACCAAAAGGTTCCTGAAGGGTATCCAGATGTTATACCCAGACGTGAAACAGCCTTCTGCACCTTGGGATTTACACCTAGTCCTGAAAGCCCTGATGGATAAACCCTTTGAACCAATGGCTACCTGCTCCCTTCTCCACCTCTCCATGAAGACCACCTTCCTCATAGCAATCACATCTGCCAGATGAGTAGGAGAAATGGGGGCACTTATGGCGGACCCTCCGTATATCAAGTTCTTCCGTGATAAGGTCACACTCCGCATGAATCCAAAGTTATTACCTAAGATACACTCTTCCTTTCACCTCAGTGAACCTATACACCTCCCAACATTTCCCCCCAAACCTCACGCTAATGCCTTTGAAACAACAATGCACACTCTTGATGATCGCAGAGCATTATCCTTTTACCTGGCTAGAACAAAACCGTTTAGAAACCCCCCCAGACTTTTTGTCTCTTCTACTCAGCGTTCACAGAAAAATGCTATCTCTACACAGAGACTTTCCAAATGGATTGCTGACTGCATACGCCTTTGTTACCAACTCAGGCAAATACAACCTCCTACGTCAATTGGATCACGCTCTACCAGTGCTGTCTCCACTTCCACGGCCTTTCTCCGTAATGTTCCACTTTCTGACATATGCAAGGCAGCTACTTGGGTATCGAACCTTACCTTCACTAATTGCTATGCTCTCATCCACACTGCAGCGTCCGACGCCAGCTTGGGTAGAGCTGTCGTGTCAACAGCCTTCTTGCCTCATCTGAAATCCCAGCCATCCTAAGGGATACTGCTTTTCAGTCACTTGAAGTGGAGTACCCACAGGGACGTCTCTCTCTCGAAGAGGAGGTTACTTACCCTGAGCAGTAACTGACGTTCTTTGTGATGTGTGTCCCTATTGGTGCTCCACTACCTGCCCTCCTCCCCTCTACTTCGGAATTCGTAATGCACTCCATTGTAGAGAAGGAACTGAGGAGCACAGGCTGTGCACAGGCTAGTCAAACACTGACAGCTTGAGAGGCAGGCACAATGCATGTGGAGCCCATAGGGGTACTGCTGGAGAAACCTCCAATCAAAGGCACTAGGACGTACTTTGACTTGACGTGGAGCACCCACAGGGACGCTCATCTCAAAGAACGTCAGTTACTGCACAGGGTGAGTAACCTCCTCCTCTTGTTGAAGTGCTAAACCAACTTTGGACAGCAGTAGCCTCTTCTGAAGGTGAAGAGAAAATATTTTCTTCATTCAGTTTATTCAGCTAGTTCAGTTCAATGACTAGTTGATTAAAAATTAAGAAACCAATTGGGAGTTGAAAAAGCAGGAAAGCATGTTTTCCTCTTCCAATCTATGAATAAAACTAGGTGGAAGAGAATGAGATCTAGTTCTAACATCTTGAAGGACATGGTGACCAGAAACAATCAGTTCATTCAAAGGTAATTTTATCTTGTTAAAAAAATTAAAATGCTGTTTTTTGTGCATTTTTCCATTGAATTTGAATTGCTGTTTGAACTTGACACAAATCACAGGTAAAAGGTTACATCATTTACCATTTTCTATTTATTAAATGATTATTTCCTAACATAATTTAAAAAAAAGTAGAGATTAAAAATGTAAATAAGTGTAAATTAAGCTATGTAACTGTGTATAGATATATTGTATCCTTCTGGCTAGCAAAAAGAAGCACCAAAATTAATGTTAGTTGAAAATAACTTTTTTTTAATGTTTTACCAACTAATGAGAATCACCCTTTCCTTAGGAAAATAGCTAAAAAGTACAAATACAAAACATTATTAAAATCAAAGATTTAAATCATGGTTACCTGCTTACTGGTCCAAAGAAATCGAAGCCTTGTCCATCATCACATTTCCAAGTCGTTCATATGTGGATATGTTTGTCCCCATAGAAAGGTTTGGGTATGTTGCTGTAACAAATCTGTAATCTTATGAGAAACCTTGAAACCACCTATTTAGCAGCTCTTTTAGCTCCAGCAAATTCTGTTTATATTTCTTTTAATCTGTTTTGTGCTTTTTTTCAACAATTTTACTGAACAACCCATAGTAAGACTCAACATAATCGTAGGGTTGCCAACTTTCTATTTGCACAAAACCGAACACCCTTGCCCCGCCCCCTGCCAATCCCCTCCAATGAAGTCCTGCCCTTATTCACTCCATCCCCCCTCCCTCACTTGCTCATTTTCACTGGGCTGGCTCAGGGGGTTGGGGTGTGGGAGGGAGCTCTGGGCTGAGGCAGGGAGTATGGGCTCTGGGGTGCAGGTTCCAGGGTGGGGCCAGAAATGAGAGGTTCAGGGTGCAGGAGGGGGCTGTGGGCTGGGGCAGGACATTGTGGTGTGGGGGGGTGAGGGCTCTGGCTGGTGGTGCAGGCTCTGGTGTGGAGCTGGGGATGAGGGATTTGGGGTCCGGGAGGGGGCTCCAGGCTGGGCCTGAGGGGTTCAGAGTGCAGGAGGGGGATCAGGGCACTGGGGCAAGGAGATGGGGTGCGGGCTCTGGTGTGGGGTTGGGGCTGGGGATGAGGGGTTGGGGTGTAGGAGGGGGATCAGGGCACTGGGGCAAGGGGATGCGGTGTGGGCTCTGGGATGGGGCTGGGGATGAGGGGTTTGGGGTGTAGGAGGGTGCTCCGGGCTGGGACCAAAGGGTTTGGAGGGCAGGAGGGGGATCAGGGCTGGGGTAGGGGGTTGAGGCATGGCAGGGATTGCAGGCTAGGGGAGGCACTTACTTCAGGCAGCTCCCGGAAGCAGCATCATGTCTCCCCTCCGGCTACTATGTGGAGGTGCAGCCAGTCGGCTCTGCGTGCTGCCCCATCGGCAGGCGCTGCTCCTGCAGCTCTCATTGGCCACAGATCCCGGCCAATGGGAGCTGCAGAACCGGTGCTTGGGGCGTGTGGAGCCCCCCTGGGTGCCCCTACGCCTAGAGGCCGGAGGGGGACGTGCTGCTGCTTCTGGGAGCCGTGTAGAGCCCGTGGCAGGCAGGAAGCCTGCCTTAACCCTGTTGCGCCACCGACCGGACTTTTAAAGGCCCAGTCAGCGGTGCTGACCAGAGTCACCAGGGTCCCTTTTCGAAAACTGGGCACCTGGCAATCCTACATAACCAGCCTTCAAGACTCCTCGTGGTCCCTAGAGTTCTTAATAACACTACACAACTGGTATTGAGCTGGCCAGCCTTGGATTTGGCTGTTATATATGAAGGAGAGCTTCTTAGTACTGTATGGGTGAAGAAGGCTGACTTTCACATGGCAAATGAAATGTTCACTTAATTGACACCTTGGCTGAGTTCCTGATGGCAAAGTTAGTTGTTGTATAGTTCAGGGGTGGCCAACCTGTGGCTCTGGAGCCACATGCGGCTCTTCAGAAGTTAATATGCTGCTCCTTGTATAGGCACTAACTCCAGGGCTGAAGCTACAGGTGCTAACTTTCCAGTGTGCTGGGGGGTGCTCACTTCTCAATCCCTGGCTCTGCTACAGGCCCTGCCCCCACTCCACCCCTTCTCACTCTCTCCCCTGAGTCTGCCATGCCCTCACTCCTTCCCTCCCCCCCCCGCCCGGAGCCTCCTGCATGCCATGAAACAGCTGATCGGGAGATGTGGGGAGGGAGGGGGAGGTGCTGATCGGCGGAGCTGCTGGTGGGAGGAGGTGTGAGCGGGAATGGGGGGCTGCTGACGAATTACTATGGCTGTTTGGCAATGTACATTGGTAAATTCTGGCTCCTTCTCAGGCTCAGGTTGGCCACCACTGATCTAGTTGGTTAATTGGCAGAGTTATTACAAAGAGCTGAAACCAGAACAGTTCCTTTCCCAGATTGAAGGACAGCTGTAATGTGATATTTTTCTACCATTTATGTGATTTCTAGGTCGGTTTGATGAAGTTCTAATCCGACATCAAGTGAAGTACTTAGGCCTGATGGAGAACCTGAGAGTGCGCAGAGCTGGTTTTGCTTATCGCCGGAAATATGAAATCTTCCTGCAGAGGTGGGATTTACAATAATTGTCTCAAATCTGTTCTCCCTCACCATCTCTGCACTGTGTTCAGAACAGGAAGTTTCTATACAGCAAACAACATGTAATCTGGTTAACTAAAAGGTCTTGGTTACCAGAATGGATCTCTGTTTGAGGGAGAGGCACTGTGACTCCCCCTTTGTACCCTGCAGAAGTGCTCCATTTTACTTCTCATTCTGAAGTCTCTCACTTGTCTATTTCCAGGTACAAATCACTGTGTTCAGAAACGTGGCCCACGTGGGAAGGGCGGCCCCATGATGGAGTGGCTGTGCTTGTGAAACATCTAGGCTACAAACAGGAAGAGTATAAAATGGGCCGGTCAGTTATTTCTTTCTTCCCTAATTTGGGGTTGTGAGTCATAGGGAGTCTGTGTTTAAATTTGGCCTCGGTGTCTAGAGGGTGAGGGGGAGAGCAGAAGCCGCAAGGGGATGGTGAGGACAGGAACTAGGTCCCTCTGGCCTCTTATACATAATCATACATTTCCATTTCCAGAACAAAGATTTTTATTCGTTTTCCCAAGACTTTGTTTGCAACAGAAGATGCTTTGGAGATACGGAAGCAGAGTCTGGGTAAGTCAGACACATTTAATCAGCTGGTTTAGCAGACAACCATCAGTGTGCCTTGTTTTTTGAATTGACCTATTCTCTATCAGAATCCCAACCTTGGCCACTATTTCTAATTGATGGCTCTTTTTCCTTTTCCAATTTCAGCCACAAAAATCCAGGCCACATGGAGAGGCTTCTATTGGCGACAGAAATTTCTGCACATGAAACATTCAGGTACGTGAGGGCATGCAAAGGTGAATAAGGTTATGGCTAATTACCTGTATAGTTGGAACAGAATAGGAGCTTCCTAGCAAGGGGGTGAGTGGAAAGGGTAATAGAAGTTGATCTCAGTTTGAGATGCAAGAATAAAAAGCCAGAAAGCATAGAGTAGAGGGGAATGTTGTGGATTATATGGAATAAGGAGTTCTGTCCAACGTGTAATACCTTTTGTTTTTATCGTCTTCAGCAATAACTATCCAGTCATGGTGGCGTGGAACCCAGGGGCGCCGAAAAGCCTCCAAGAAAAAGTGGGCAGTGGAGACAATTAGACGGTGTGTTTACAATCTGCAACAATTTTTTTTTTTAATGTAGAGGGAGATTCTCAAAACCTAGTTTCTAACAATGAACAGATGGGATAAACTGTCTTTTCAGTGTAGTTTCTGTGACTTTTTTTTTTTTTTTTTTTAAAAATACATCTGTTGAACAAAGCCCAAGAAATGTGGGAATTTGCCTGTTTTCAATAACACAAGGATGTATGGAATAGAGAAGTTGGTGAATCTGTAGTTATTTTCATACCCTTGAAACTATGATATGAAATGTGAGTCTGGTGGCTGAAAACAAGCAGTTTTTCCTATAGGATGGCACTGATTACAGATCTCGGATACCAACTTCTAAAACTGGGCTCCAGTGCAACAGGGGGACTGAAACATTACCCCTGCACTTTTTATATATGTGTTGAATCCTCTATCCCTATGGATAGTTTTCCTGTACTATCCGCTCTTAACCATATCTGCCCTGGGAGTCGCTGATAAAGCACATGTTCTCAGTTCTTTGCAGATCCCTGCTCAGTTCCCCTTGCTTTGCAAAGTGTCTCTTCTGTTTGTGTGACAGTTTTCAATTAATTTGTTGTTTTCCCCACAGATGCTAAGTTTCTTGTTTATAGTCAGTTGCCTTCAGTAACGGGGGCATAGGAAGTCTTGGTGTTAAACAGGTTCATTGTAGAACCATAGATTATTAGAGTGGAAGACACTTAGATTCTTTAGTCTAATCATCTGTATCAAACCCATCCATGATGGTTACTGATCTCCCTTCTTCTGCCCATTCAGGTTTATTAAAGGTTTTATTTACCGGAACTACCCTCGCTGCTCAGAGAATGAATACTTCCTAGATTACATTCGCTACTCCTTCTTGATGAACCTCAAACGCAATTTACCAAAGAATGTTTTGGACAAATCGTGGCCAACTCCCCCTCCATCACTCTACGAGGTAGGCAGAAGAAAAAGAGAAGGAGTTGACTGCTCTGCGTAGACAGAGTCCTGCACTGTAGTTTCAGTTATTGAAGGCCCTGGGTCACACAGATGTCACTGAGAGAGCGGTGAGACCTGTAGAACCTTCATTAGTAGCGGTGATGTGTGAGAAAGAAAGAACTGTTTGCCTCTCTCTACACTGAATTAGCAGAACTGGCAGCAAAAATAACCAAAATATAAGTTAACGTGTGCTGAGCATCTTTGTGAAATTACAAAAATGACTGTTGATTATTTAATTTATTTTATATATAATTATTACTGAGATCAGTAATCAGTAAAAATGGAATCCAATTCTGACATTGTTAAAAAGCAACTTTTCAAAGTAGAACTGCACTTTAGCACATTGGGTAAGATTTTCAGAAATGCCTAAGTGACTTAGTATTTTAAGTGTTGGAAAGATATCATTTAGCTCAGAATAAAATTTTCAAACTTCAGGGACTTCTGTAGGCACTTTTAAAAATTGAACCCATTTTGTTCTGAGTTAAATGGCTTCTGCCTGAATGGTTAAACTGGGGTGAAAAGCAATGGAATGGTATTTGATTACCCATAAAGAAAATAATTAAACTTTGTTTTCCTGTCCAGTACATTATTTTATGCTTTGAAGAGTGGCCTCTAACCCAGAAAGGTGACAGTGCCCTGGATACATGCTTTCTCCACCTGAAAGATCACTGATCTGCAAAATAATCCCATAAAAGCTTATCTAAAGGCCCCATTTTTATGACATTTTCCAAAAAATTTGTTCCTGGGAGTGGGCCCTTAAGATTCTTGTGCCCTTAAGATTCTTATGTGTGCCTTGTTTGGCTTATGTTTGCCTTGTTTGGCTCATAGGTACCTCCAAAATAGGCTGGAGGATGTGAAGAGAAAAATTCCCAACCCCAAGCCCAAACAGTCTGGTTGGAGAACAATGCAGGACAATAGATTACTTGTTGCTATTTAATTTTAAAAATATTCCTGCAATAACATAGTGTTGAAGATGAGTTGTTCAGATTCAGGCTTGCATTTTCTGCATTCATATCTCTTCTCTGTTCTCTCCTTATATTCTGTTTGAATTGTTTTGCCTTTGTTCAACTTAAAGCCATCTTCACATACCATCTTATTTCTTCAGGTATCTCAGCTCTTGAGACAGCTGTGTATGCAAAACATGGTGTGGAGTTACTGCAAGAGAATCAGCCCAGAATGGAAACAGCAGGTGCAGGACATTTACGTTACTTACCAGATCTCTTAACTATTGCTAAGAACAAGAGGTGGGATCCACACAGGCACTTAGATGCCCAGAAAATCACAGGAACAGCACTGCGATCCACAAAGCCAAGTTAGAAACCAAGGCTCCCTATATAACGAATGGGGAGAGATGGCTGCCTTAGAATGTGATCTACCACACTAAGTGGGGAGCCACGTAAACTAGCCAATGGGCAATACAAACTGGGGGGGACGAGGAGTCCTAAGCCCCACCTCACTCACAGAGTTAGGTACCTATTTCTGCTTAGTGATCAGTGATCCATGAACTGCCTGGAGTCAGGTGGCCTAAAGTGTCTTTTGGGAATGAGTTAGGCACCTGCTGTGCTCCACACAAAAGGGGGAATTGGGGAGGAGTGGTGGTGCCCACCGTATAACTTTTAGCCCAGTGGCTAGCGGATTTGCTTGAGATATGGGAGACCCAGGCTCAAGTCCCTCCTTCCTGCCGGAGGGAAAGAAGGGATTTGGACAAGGGTCTCCAGGCTCTCAGGAGGGTGCTCTAACCACTGAATTATGGGATATTCTGAGGTGAGTCGTCTTCAACCTCTTCTGTTGAAGCTGTTTCACTGTTGTTAAGTGATGAACAAGTGATTGAAGCAGCAGAACTACATCCTGGGTCGTTCCCCCCCACCCGTCGGTGTGTGCCCTAGCCACTGGACTACAGTCATTGGGACAAAGAAAGAGAGAATAGCTCTATTTACTAACCACTGGGCAAGATGTTAGAAGGTGGGTGCTCCTGCAGCCTCCTCCGCCACCACCTCCTTCCCCAGCAGCCAGATTTTGAATGGGACCCAATCTGGTAAGCAGCCTGTGAGCACACCTACCAGATTGGGCCTCACAAGTGACTTATGCAACCAAACGCTTATCTTTTCCCAGTTTATGAATCACTCTGGGGCTTAGGTGTCTGGGTACTTAGAGGGAGGCAGCAGTGAGCATCCCAGAGGCACAAACATAGGTACCTAGGGAACATTTACTCTGAAAAATTAGGTGCTGAGTGAGTTTAGGCACTGACACAGTTTGGTGGTAGTTTTGTGGATTGTATTGGAGCTAAAACTGGGACATAGGTGCCTAAACCTTGTATTTTGGAGCCCAATCTGGGTTTTAGGTGCCTAAGTACGTTTGCAGATCTGGGCCTAGGAGTTTTTCCTCAATTAACATTTAATTATAGGTGAAGCAGGGGGTGGGGGATTGATAGAGGGGAAAGGAGATGAGGCATTGGAGAGTGGTTGGATGGGGGAGGCAGATAAGACCAGATGGAGAAGAGGGCAGGAGTCCGAAGCGGGTAGCTAGATGCACAGGGAAAGAGGGTATCTCGGGAGGAAGAAGGGTCTATTAACTACTGGAGAACACTCCCTTTCAAAACCTGCATTTGAGCCTAATAGTCTTGAGTCTCTCTACATTCCTCAGCTGTCATCAAATGCCCAAATGACAGTCAGTTTCACAACTGTCTCATCATCTTTTAGTGGCTAGTCCACCTAGAGGATAACAGCCTACTACTGCTACTAGTTAGTCCATCAGCTCAAGTGGTAGAGTTTTGTGCTATGGATCTAAAGGTCCCAAACCCTGCTGCTGATCAAGCTGGAGGTTAGTACGGTTCCATGTGCTGTAATTTCTGGTGAGGTTTTCAGTTTGCTTTTAAAAACAATTAGGAAATCAATTCTCAAAAACCTACATTAAAAGAACATTAAGGTTGCAAAGTGAAGCATGCAAAATTTAGGAAATGTCAGAATTAAGGTTGCCCTTGTGAATTTTGATATAGTCTTTCATTAGGAAGTATAGGCTTTCATGGAAGAAGTTTGTTTTGAGGAGCAATTTGAGGTAAGGTAAATCAGGTCAATTAGGAACAGCCATATATAAACCAAAGAAAGCACAGGAAATATTAAATGTGTGCAATACAACTGAATTACCACTGCTGTTAGTACCTTAGCATTTGCATTTCTTGACTTTGGATTTGTCTACACAAACATTTAGTTTCATTTCAAGTGCTGGTCCCTGTGTGTATTCCACTGTGGGATATGCATGTGCTCTACAAATCTGAGAGAGGATTCTTGCCAGCAATATCCATTGCTCCACACCTTCACGATTGCTTTCTTCATGTTCTGCATCAAGGGAATAAGGGGTGATGCCACCCAGCTACCTCTCCAGTTCCTTCTTACCACCACATGATTTGAGTTAGAACCATTGTGTCCAGAGCTGATCCTTGGTTTTCAATCTGTAAATACAGTGTTAAAAATGTATTTTAGTGTTAGTTTTCTTAATGTACATAGTTAATACCTTCCCCATCCCAGGGAGCCGCCCCTGCCTCCTCAGTATGGGATTTGGATTATGCCCAGGTTACAAGGCTTTAAAATCTGTCTCTTCTGCCCTCACTCCTCTTCAGTCAATCATAGAATCATAGAATATCAGGGTTTGAAGGGACCTCAGGAGGTATCTAGTCCAACCCCTGCTCAAAGCAGGACCAATCCCCAACTAAATCATCCCAGCCAGGGCTTCATCAAGTCTGGCCTTAAAAACCTCTAAGGAAAGAGATTCCACCACCACCCTAGGTAACCCATTCCAGTGCTTCACCACCCTCCTAGTGAAAAAGTTTTTCCTAATATCCAACCTCAACCTCCCCCACTGTAACTTGAGACCACTACTCATAGAATATCAGAGTTGGAAGGGACCTCAGGAGGTCATCTAGTCCAACTCCTCGTTCTGTCGTCTGGTACCACTGAGAACAGTCTAGATCCATCCTCTTTGGAACCCCCTTTCAGGTAGTTGAAAGCAGCTATCAAATCCCCCCATATTCTTCTCTTCTGCAAATAAAGAATCCCAGTTCCCTCAGCCTCTCCTCATAAATCATGGAGGATTGGGCCAAAAGAAATCTAATGAGGTTCAATAAGGATAAATGCAGGGTCCTGCACTTAGGATGGAAGAATCCAATGCACCGCTACAGACTAGGGACCGAATGGCTCGGCAGCAGTTCTGCGGAAAAGGACCTAGGGGTGACAGTGGACGAGAAGCTGGATATGAGTCAGCAGTGTGCCCTTGTTGCCAAGAAGGCCAATGGCATTTTGGGATGTATAAGTAGGGGCATAGCGAGCAGATCGAGGGACGTGATCGTTCCCCTCTATTCGACACTGGTGAGGCCTCATCTGGAGTACTGTGTCCAGTTTTGGGCCCCACACTACAGGAAGGATGTGGATAAATTGGAAAGAGTACAGCGAAGGGCAACAAAAATGATTAGGGGTCTAGAGCACATGACTTATGAGGAGAGGCTGAGGGAGCTGGGATTGTTTAGTCTGCAGAAGAGAAGAATGAGGGGGGATTTGATAGCTGCTTTCAACTACCTGAAAGGGGGTTTCAAAGAGGATGGCTCTAGACTGTTCTCAATGGTAGCAGATGACAGAACGAGGAGTAATGGTCTCAAGTTGCAATGGGGGAGGTTTAGATTGGATATTAGGAAAAACTTTTTCACTAAGAGGGTGGTGAAACACTGGAATGCGTTACCTAGGGAGGTGGTAGAATCTCCTTCCTTAGAGGTTTTTAAGGTCAGGCTTGACAAAGCCCTGGCTGGGATGATTTAACTGGGACTTGGTCCTGCTTTGAGCAGGGGGTTGGACTAGATGACCTTCTGGGGTCCCTTCCAACCCTGATATTCTATGATTCTATGTGCTCCAGCCCCCTAATAATTTTTTGTTGCCCTTCGCTGGACTCTTTCCAATTTTTCCACATCCTTCTTGTAGTGTGGGGCCCAAAACTGGACACAGTACTCCAGATGAGGCCTCACCAATGCCAAATAGAGGGGGATGATCATGTCCCTCGATCTGCTGGCAGTGCTCCTATTTATACAGCCAAAAATGCCATTAGCCTTCTTGGCAACAAGCATGGTTTTGGAGCTGTGCTCCGGATCTGCTCCAGCTCCACTGGCCCAGAGCTGCTCCGCGCTCTAGCTCCGGGCTCCGCTCCAAAGCCCTGGCAACAAGGGCACACTGTTGACTCATATCCAGCTTCTCATCTATTGTAACCCCTAGGTCCTTTTCTGCAGAACTGCTACCTAGCCGCTTGGTCCCTAGTCTGTAGCAGTGCATGTGATTCTTCCATCCTAAGTGCACGACTCTGCACTTGTCCTCGTTGAACCTTATCAGATTCCTTTTGGCCCAATCCTCTAATTTGTCTAGGTCCCTCTGTATCCTATCCCTACCCTCCAGCGTATCTACCACTCCTCCCAGTTTAGTGTCATCTGCAAACTTGCTGAGGGTGCAATCCATGCCATCCTCCAGATCGTTAGTGAAGATACTGAACAAAACTGGCCCCAGGACCAACCCTTGGGGCACTCCGCTTGATACCAGCTGCCAACTAGACATGGAGCCATCGATCACTATCCGTTGAACCCGATGATCTAGCCAACTTTCTATCCACATTACAGTCCATTCATCCAGTCCATACTTCTTTAACTTGCTGGCAAGAATACTGAGGGAGACCATATCAAAAGCTTTGCTAACGTCAAGGAGTAACATGTCCACTGTTTTCCCCTCATCCACAGAGCCAGTTATCTCATCATATGACAAGTACCAACAGTGTCTTTACTGCATAGGAGAATGCCACATCTCTACAAAGTGTAGTATTTGCTGCTCCTTATCCAACCAAACTCAGCAAGTGTGGGAACTCTGGTTTAAGAAAGGTTTCAGAGTAGCAGCCGTGTTAGTCTGTATTCACAAAAAGAAAAGGAGGACTTGTGGCACCTTAGAGATTAACAAATTTATTTGAGCATAAGCTTTTGTGAGCTACAGCTCACTTCATTGGTTTAAGAAACATATTATGGAGTGTGCAATGAGACACCCTGCCAGACATCCAGGAGCATGCATCCTAGCACCATGTTGTCTGACCAGGTCTTAAAAGACTTAGTCTCTGAGCCTCATGGCCAGAAGGCTCATAAAACCAAGATTGCCTAGATACCAGCCTTGGCATTAACAATGGCACCAGCTCTGGTACCAACCACAAGTTAACACGGGGACCCGAAGCACTGGAACTGTTGGTATTGGTTAACGACTATTTGGTGGAAGTCCAGTGCATCATCAGTACCACCTCAGTCCCACAAGGAACCACTGATCACTAAAACCCTTCCCACACCAGTTCCAGAAATATGGGGAGACAAGACTCCATGCCCTTCAAGAAGGGGGGAGACATGTATCTCACCAGAGGATATTTTGGTCCTCCCAGACCTGCAGTTTCCCTTACTGATGGAACCAACCCTTACCAGGAAGATTCTGACTTAACAGACAAAGCAGACTATGGGAAGAGAAGTTCATCCCCTATCCCATCTGCCAGCCGTGGCATCCTGGTTTCGTCTGCACTGAGGGCACTGTCAGTAAAAATTGACTCAATTTTTTCCTCATTCAGGGAACCATATGGGCCTTCAAGAGCAGATCTCAAAAACTGGAAAACGAAAATTGGGGTAAAGGATGATAAAAGCTGGCATCACCAGCAGACGAGAGGTGGGAGTCAATGGCTCAATAATGCGTAAGGATTGATAATTGAGGTGAGCTAGGCTGTCGAGGACCTTAAAGCTAAAGACCAGTGATAAACCAACTGTGACCTAGGATGCCAGGGGAGGTTGCAAAACAGAGAGCAGATACTCCCAAGACTGGTGGATAACACTGAAGTTAAACTCCCCAACCAGTCACAAACTGTGCTTCTGATCCCCAAAACTGGTTATCAAGAAGCCAAAAAAAAATCATACAGCCCCCTTGGTTGCGTTCCAGTTCTCTGGCTCCCAATCAGCACCTAGGTCCAGTACAGTGAGAAGTTATTTTAAAATCTGCTCACATATACAAAAATGTTCTTCTGACCCCAAAGGGTCAGCCACATTACCAGGTCAGTATAGGTTTGGATCTTACCCAAAACGCCACACTTCCAGCCAATCTTTTAGTGTCCAAAACTAAAGGTTTATTATAAAGAAAAAGGAAAGAACAAGAAAGATGTTAAATGGTAAAGCAGTTACATACGTACAAAGACTTTAAAGTCCATATATCAAGTTCCTAGCAGTATTGGTGAGTTTGCCAGCTTGAAAGTCCCCCTGGATCACATCTACAGCTTAGATGGGTCATTCAGTCCTTTGTTCAGAGCTTCAGTTTGTAGCAAAGTTCCTCCAGATGTAAGAAGCAGGATTGAAGACAAAATGGAGAAGATTCAGCTGCCTTTTATAGTCTTTTGCCATGTGGTCTGTGCTTCCTTTGTTTCAAACACAAGCTGCCTAGCACGTGGCTTCAAAGCCTTAGAGTTCTGTCCATAGGCATGCCCCTGCATGCCTTGCTGAGTTATAACATGTAACTGCCTTCTCTCAATGGGTCAATTGTATAGCTAATGGTCCTTAATGGGCCATCAAGCAGGCTAGGCAGTGCTGATGCCAAACTGTCTGGGAGGATATCACCTAGAAGCATAGCACAGGTTTGGAATACAGACATGTATACATATCTGCAAAAAGAAAAGGAGGACTTGTGGCACCTTAGAGACTAACAAATTTATTTGAGCATAAGCTTTTGTGAGCTACAGCTCACTTCATCGGATGCATTCAGTGGACTGCATCCGATGAAGTGAGCTGTAGCTCACGAAAGCTTATGCTAGAATAAATTTGTTAGTCTCTAAGGTGCCACAAGTCCTTTTCTTTTTGTGAATACAGACTAACACGGTTGCTACTCTGAAACCTGACGTACATATCTATAACTCATAATACAAAGGTGATATAAACACACAAATGAGATTATCATATCTGACAAAATATAACATTTTTGCAGATATCTTACATGGCATATCTGGAACAACTAATTGCGGTTTTACAATATTAATATTCATAATATCCTCAAATGTCCCCCAGCATCATGGGGAGGGAAGCACAAGGGACCAGAGGATGAGGTGGGTGTAATATAGTCAAAACAGTTAGCTAGGAAGATGATAGAAGCATTTTGAATGGATTTGAGAAAATGGATGAAGCTGAAGGGATAGAAGAAGAGGAATGGCTCTTCTAAGTGTTTGTCTGTGTGTAATATAGGTAGCATTGTATCTTTTTTTCTCTCTCTCTCACTCACTCACTCACTCACTCTCACACACACACACACACACACACACACACACACACACACAGAGTGAGTTAGGAGTGATAATCCTACAAGAGACACAGAATAGCAAGGCTAGTCATTTTCCCTTTCCACAATACTCCTAAAGCTACGTAGATGAGCTGTGTGAGTGAGTAATATTCCAGTCCAGCAGCACTTCAGATTACATGAAAAGATCTATGTAAATTCATATTGATATATTTGAGTCATTGAGAAGAATAAAACACGAATGAGATTCCATTTGCTACATGCAATAGCGCTGCGAAAGCAGACAATGAGAAATATATTAAACATGCAAGACATTGCTAGAATATCTCCTAAATATCTGTTCTATTTTAATTTAAATATAGTTGTTTTATATTTATATAACTATAGTTACGTACCTTACAAAAGCCCTTAAAACACTAACCACACATAGTAAAACGCTACAGGTAGGCAAATGACTTTCCTAGAGGAGGAGACTGGGACTAAAATTGCCTGCTACAAATCTCTGAAAACGTCTGAATAACGAATTGTGCAGGGAATGACTGATTATTGTAGATGGGCTGTGCCAGTTTGCACAGGCAGTTACCCAGATCTTCAAAATACTGTTTTCAGTAGCTTGCTTAAAAAAATAAAAAAGAAGGCACCTTTGTCTTGGAGACTTACAGATAGGGCCCTGCCAAATTCATGGCCATGAAAAACGTGTCATAGACCATGAAATCTGGTCTTTTGTGGGCCTTTACCCTATATTACAGATTTCCTGGGGGAAACCAGTGTTTCTCAAATTGGGGGTCCTGACCCAAAAGGGAGTTGCGGGGCGGGGGACGTGTCACAAGGTTGTTTTTTTGGCGGGGGGGGGGTGTTGTGGTATTGCCACCCTTACTTTTGCACTGCCTTCAGAGTTGGGTGGCCAGAGAGTGGTGGCTGTTGGCCAGGTGCCAGCTCTGAAATCAGTGCCTCTGCCAGCAGCAGTGCAGAAGTAAGGGTGGCAATATCCTACCATACCGTGCCACCCTTACTTCTGCACTGCTGCTGGCGGCGGCGCTGCCTTCAGAGCTGGGCTCCAGGCCAGCAGCTGCCACTCTCCAGCTGTCCAGCTCTGAAGGCAGCGTCCCCACCAACAGCAGTGTAGAAGTAAGGGTAGTAGTACCACAACACCCCCCACCACCAATAACCTTGTGACCCCTCTCAGTTCCTTTTTGGGTCAGGACCCCTACAATTACAACACTGTGAAATTTCATATTTAAATAGCTGAAATCATTAAATTTATAAACGTGAAATTGACCAAAATAGACAGTGAATGTGGTAGGGCTCTACTTATAGATGTGCTTTTGAACTATGAGAGTTGGGCAACATGGCTTATTTACAATGTTTTTTATAGTTAGTTCTTTAAATAATTTGCAGCAAAAATGCTGCATCAGGAAAATTAGGTTATTGACAATGCTGTTGCCTGCATTAAATTATTGCCACATCATTTAAAAGTCTCTGCATGGCTGTTTGTTTGGTTCCTTGTTCTGTGCTAGACCTCCCACTTGGGCCTTGGCAAGCTGAACTGAATGCTGTTTTTTTGCCAACTAGTTAGCAATGGCTATCCCTCAGGACTGACACTTTCATCTTTTTCATCTATAAAGTATTTAGCATACTTTAGGTATACACACACTGCAATAAAAAACGTGCTACTGAGTCTCAGAACCTGGGCCAGTTGATTTGGGCTTGCAAGGTTTGGGCTGCAAGGCTAAAAATTGCAGTGTCGACGTTCAGGCTTGGGCCTGAGCCTGAGCTCAGAGACCCTTCCCCCTCACAGGTTTTCAGATCCCAGGCTCCAACCCCAGCCCGATATGGTGCAACTTTTAGCTCTGCAGTCTGAGCGCGACTTGCTCGAGTCAGCTAATCCGGGCCAGCCACAGCTGTGCTGCAGATTTTTATTGCAGTATACACATACCTGTTGGGTGATATACAAATAATACAGTTTGTAATGTTCTATTTGTCCTTACGTGACAAAAGCTGTTCATTTGCAAGGTCATACATCTAAGAACTAAAAATGTGGGTCATGTTTATATGAGTGGGGACTGTGCCTCTGAAAGAGACTCAGGTGTCATGGTGCATAACCACCTGAACATGAGCTCACATGTGGTGTGGTGGGTAAGAGAAGAAATGCTATCCTTAGAGATATAAGCAGGGGAATATTGAGCAGAAGTAAGGAGTTCTTGTTATCACTGTATACAGCATTAACAAGATCATTACTGGAATACTCTGCTCAGTTCTGGTGTCCATGCTTCAAAAAGGATGAGGACAAAGGCTTTCATAAAAAGAGCACAAATTACTTCGTCTGGAAAATGTGCCTTACAACGAGATAATGAAGCTCAAACTGTTTAGCTTAACAAAGAGCAGGTTAAAAGGTGGCCTGATCAGCATCTGTAAGTACTGTACCTGCATGGGGAAAAATTGCCAATACCAAAGGATTTTTTAATCTAACAGACAAAAGCATAAAAGATCCAATGGTTGTAAACTGAAGCCAGATAATTTCTGACTAGATATAAGGCACATATTTTTAACATTGAGATGAATTAACCATTGGAACAAAATACTTAGGGATATGGTATTCGCCTTCTCTTGAAGGCTTTTTATCAAGAGTGGATGTCTTTCTAAAAGATACGCTGCATCACCACCAGAAGTTATGGGTTTACTACAAGCAGTACTTGTTGCAATTGTATGGCCTGTATTATGCAGGAGGTCAGACTACATGATCATAACGACTCCTTTTGGCATTAAAATCGAAGACTCTCTCGTTTACGGTGCTTCTGGAGATAGCTATATTTAAAGATAATTTTACTCTGTTATACAGATCCAGAAAACTTCTGGGTTTTGTTTTTTTTCTCCTTGCAGTTAGATCAGAAAGTGGTTGCAAGTGAGATGTTTAAGGGTAAAAAAGACAATTATCCTCAGAGTGTTCCCAGACTCTTCATTAACACTCGACTTGGTGAGTAGCACTCAGAAACCTGAACAGGGAATACTTGTACTTTTTTTCTCATTCTTTTCTAGTCATTTCTCTTCCTGCCATAGTGTTACTCCTGACCTTCTCTTTGGTTTCTCTTCTAGGCACCGAAGAGATAAATCCTAAAGTCCTTCAGGTTTTAGGAAATGAAACGATCAAGGTGAGACTGTGTCCTGTGGTTACTGTGAAGCTTCCACAGTGATTCAGTAGAAGTGAACCCTTTACCCTGGATTTCCTGATATGATGTATGAAGAATTCTACATTAGGTTAGGTGGTATCTGTGATAACTCTGTGCTGAGGTGTTAATGTTCCAACTGCAAAAATTGTAGTTTTGAGGTGTGTGTAAATTTGGATTATGGCGTAGAATTTGGAATTGAAAAGGGTGTTTTCCCCTTGGAGGGGATGATACACTGAGATCTTTAGGTGAAAGGGGCTAGAGTAGGCCAAAATGCATTATAGACATGAGTTAAATTTGGCCTTTCAACACCACTGTGAACGGGGTGGTATTCTAGTTGGAGGAGAAATTTAGGTATGGTTTAGGACCATCTTAAATTATATAGGCAGCCCTAAAAATATAGGCAGAATGCTTGTCTGCCACGCCCATAAACTGTATGTAGTGTTGTTATAGCCATGATGGTCCCATGATATTAGAAAGGTAAGGTGGGTGAGGTAATATCTTTTATTGGACCAACTTCTGTTGGTAAGAGTCAAGTTTTTGAGCTTAGAGTTCTTCTGGAGGCCTGGGATTATATATAACAATGGAAGATATCAGATCCCAGACCTGAAGACGACGACCTCTGTATGAGCTCGAAAGCATTTCTGTCTTTCACTAACTGAAGTTGGTCCAATAAAAGGTATTACCTCTCCCCATCCCACCCCCGTCTCTTTGACTCCCATAAACTGACCACTAGTCAGTGCTTTCTACATTGGATGGCAAGTAGTTGCCAATTAAACAGGTTTTAGTTTTGGAAATCATAACACTTGTTTCAGTATGCAGTTCCCGTGGTCAAGTATGACCGAAAAGGATACAAGGCAAGAGTGCGGCAGCTACTTCTCGCCCAGAATGCCATCTTCATAGTTGAAGAAGCCAAAATCAAACAACGAATTGACTATGCCAATCTGACAGGTAGGGCAACTGCAGGACAAATGATTTTTGCTCACTTAATGATTAAAGGTGGGCGTGAAGACTCCAGATGTTTGAGTGATCTGTACATAAGGAGGCGGAGTGTTAGATATAGAATAGCTTTTTCACTTTAATATCCTGAAATTGGGATTTCCCAGAATTAAGCCCCTACTAGTGTGCATTGTAAATATTCTTTGTATAAGTGCGATTTTTTGGGATGATTCCATAGTTCATCAACTACATACACTTGCTACAAGGGAGTTACACAGTCTCCAAATACCAGCCAGAACAGTGTTAGTCCATCAGCTTTTTGGGACATGGTTTAGTTTTCCAGGCCTCAGGCTTTTAAAGATTATTGTTGGCATTTGTGTAAAAGTTTGCAAAAGATATGCTAGAAAAATGCTAACAAAGCCAAATGCTATTCAGAAATAATTGTACCCAGTTCAGCTCTTGGCTAATGTACTGTGGTCACTACTTGGCTTTACCTTGCCTGTGAAATCTCTTCAGACCTACTTACTCCCACCCCCATCCCCTCTTAGTTCCAAAACTTACTAAAGTCCCAGACACTGCAGTCTGCAGCATTATTGCAAGTCCCCTTTCCTTCTTTCTCATCCAGTTGAGTAATTCACCACTGCATTGCTCCAATCCTGACCTTAACAGTCTTGTATTGCAGGCATAGTTGCCAACATTTTAAAAAAGTTTTCAAGGGCAACACTGATTCAGGGGTTTGGGTCCCACAAGCCCCTATCATTGCAGGGCTGACCATGTGTTTGTTTCAGTGAAAATTAGGTTATTTTAATTTGAATGTCCTAATCTCGGGCTGCAAAACGTTTGCATTTTAGATTTTAATCTGAAATATTTCTAACCCCCAGTATATATTAAAAACCAAAACACCAACCCTTTCAAAACAAAATGATATACCGCACACAGTTCTGGATATGGAAGAGAATGAACCATACATGACAGATGTTAATACACAATTGGAAGGTGCTCAGATACTATGGTGATGAAAGCAGTATAAAAACCTACGTACAATAGAATTTCTGCATACTTCAAATTACCTGGGTGGGCCCATTAGGGTGTGTTTGAGGGAAGACTGTAGGTTCAGTCTCCCCTTAATCTCCATTTACATTTTAAGAAGAAGATGGCAGGTCTGCTCTCTTGTAACATACTCTGGTATTTGTCCTCATATGGTCCTCAGTGAAGTCCTCATTCTCAGGGATAATTTAGGCATTTCCTGACTGTCGTTTTATATTCTCAAACTTAGCAATGCCATTAATATATGTTTATATTTAATGTAAGTTTACATTTTGGGCCAAGCTTTTGGTTTCTGAGTGATTTATTAGGAGATAGGGACAGAACAATAAGGGGCTGTTTCATTATCTTCCAACTGGAGCACCATACAACTTATTTGTTACACTCATGGAAAATTTCTAAAATGCTTGGAAAATTGATGGAGTTCTTTGTACTCAGTTCAGGCTTCACAAAGATCTAGTATTCAGACTGTCTAGGCATCACAATATATTGGAGTCAAACGGCGTTTCTGTTTTGCAGGAATCTCAGTCAGCAGCTTGAGTGACAGTTTGTTTGTGCTCCATGTGCGCTTTGAGGATAACAAACAGAAGGTAGGGGAACCTCATCTGTGTCATTCACTGTCTCGCTATCCATAAGTGTTGAATGTCCCAACTTGTATGAAACAGCTGCAGGTCCTGAGTTTCAGGGAGAAGGAGTATTCAGAAGAGCTAGAGAGAAGATATAAATAGATGGAATGCAGGATGGTACCTAGATCTAACTTACTCTTGATTTGTCACCTCTTTCTAATTGGGTTGGGGTTTTTTTTCTTGTTTTTTTTTGTCATTGTCCTGTACTACAGAGATGGGTTCCCTCATAGGCGCCAACTTCCCCTCTGCCCTGTGGGTGCCCCACCACTGCATCACCCTCTCCCTACCCCAATTCCACCTCCTCCCCCGAGCACACCACATCCTCACTCCTCCCCCTCCCTTCTGGAAAGTCCTAAGCGCTGCCAAACAGCTGTTAGATGGGGGGCAGAGCACTGGAAGGGGGAGGAGCAGGGACACAGGACACTCGGGGGGGGAGGAACTTGGCTGCGAGTGAGTGCAGAGCACCCACTAATGCAGCACCCAGAGCCTATGGGTTCCTGATGGATGTTCCAGCAGTTTGGATTGATTCTGTATCTTGGCTTATTACTGACAGCCTCAGAAGTGTTTGAGTCCATAGTCTGTATCGGGGGAGATTTACATTATGATATATATGTCCTGGACTTTTCCAGCAAGTCAAGCTCATACAAATACTGGATTATCCTGCAGGTCCATGGGGCTAATTCTAGGTTCTTACACACTGAAATAAAATCTGTTAAGAATTACTGATTACAAAGATCTTCTATGGCTTTTTTCAGGGAGATGTTGTACTACAAAGTGATCATGTCATTGAGACACTAACCAAAACTGCCATGAGTGCTGACAAAATCAATAATGTCAATATCAGTCAAGGCAGGTGAGTTAAGAAAGAAGTTCCTTTTTTGTTCTGAATAGGGTACTCTGTTCAAGTCTAGTTGGGAAATGAAAAGAGTGTTAATCTAAACAAATGTTTCAGAGTAGCAGCCGTGTTAGTCTGTATTCGCAAAAAGAAAAGGAGTACTTGTGGCACCTTAGAGACTAACAAATTTATTAGAGCATAAGCTTTCGTGAGCTACAGCTCACTTCATCGGATGCATTTGGTGGAAAAAACAGAGGAGAGATTTATATACACACACACAGAGAACATGAAACAATGGGTTTATCATACACACTGTAAGGAGAGTGATCACTTAAGATAAGCCATCACCAACAGCGGGGGGGGGGGGGAGGAAAACCTTTCATGGTGACAAGCAGGTGGGCTAATTCCAGCAGTTAACAAGAATATCACAGGAACAGTGGGGGGTGGGGTGGGAGGGAGAAATACCATGGGGAAATAGTTTTACTTTGTGTAATGACTCATCCATTCCCAGTCTCTATTCAAGCCTAAGTTAATTGTATCCAGTTTGCAAATTAATTCCAATTCAGCAGTCTCTCGTTGGAGTCTGTTTTTGAAGCTTTTTTGTTGAAGTATAGCCACTCTTAGGTCTGTGATCGAGTGACCAGAGAGATTGAAGTGTTCTCCAACTGGTTTTTGAATGTTATAATTCTTGACGTCTGATTTGTGTCCATTCATTCTTTTACGTAGAGACTGTCCAGTTTGGCCAATGTACATGGCAGAGGGGCATTGCTGGCACATGATGGCATATATCACATTGGTAGATGCGCAGGTGAACGAGCCTCTGATAGTGTGGCTGATGTGATTAGGCCCTATGATGGTATCCCCTGAATAGATATGTGGACAGAGTTGGCAACGGGCTTTGTTGCAAGGATAGGTTCCTGGGTTAGTGGTTCTGTTGTGTGGTGTGTGGTTGCTGGTGAGTATTTGCTTCAGATTGGGGGGCTGTCTGTAAGCAAGGACTGGTCTGTCTCCCAAGATCTGAGAGAGTGATGGCTCGTCCTTCAGGATAGGTTGTAGATCCTTGATGATTCGTTGGAGAGGTTTTAGTTGGGGGCTGAAGGTGATGGCTAGTGGCGTTCTGTTGTTTTCTTTGTTGGGCCTGTCCTGTAGTAGGTGACTTCTGGGTACTCTTCTGGCTCTGTCAATCTGTTTCTTCACTTCAGCAGGTGGGTACTGTAGTTGGTGATGGCTTATCTTAAGTGATCACTCTCCTTACAGTGTGTATGATAAACCCATTGTTTCATGTTCTCTGTGTGTGTGTATATAAATCTCTCCTCTGTTTTTTCCACCAAATGCATCCGATGAAGTGAGCTGTAGCTCACGAAAGCTTATGCTCTAATAAATTTGTTAGTCTCTAAGGTGCCACAAGTACTCCTTTTCTTTTAATCTAAACAAATGATTGACTTCAAAACCTACTTAACTGCATGTTACTAATTCCGTTTTCACAGAAGTAGCAGATCACTTGTCGCTGCTGCATGATGAGACTGTAGCTGTACTGACTACCATGCTAGCCATGACATCATTACTTTTCTGTCACTGACAGTGGTGAGTCACTGTGGTAACAGGGAGCCTGTAATATTATCTATATACTTCTAAGTACAATAAGGAGTACAGTAGTTCTTCGAGTGCTTGCTCAGGTGTGTGTGTGCTCACCACATGCACTGGTGCTGGAAATTTTCCCCCCAGTAGAATCCATAGGACCACCTCCAGCACCCTCTGGAGTTTTGCGTGTATGCGCCAGTATAAGGAACACTGCCAGTTTCCCTTGCCCCCCTCCCTGCCCTTTCAATTCCTTCTTACTGCCAGTGACAGTGCTGGAACATCCTCCTGCTTTGGCAAGGAACTTGGCTTAGGGACAGGGCTTGCCCCATGTCCCTGGACTTCAAACTGCTTGAGCGGTGCAAGAAGCCCACACCAATCAGTGATCCCCACCAGAGCTGCTTGAAGTGCCTGGGGAAGACGAATGTGCATGACAAGTATAAAAAGGATTCAAGCCACGCACTAAGAAGGAGCGGGACATAAGGCTGAGAGTGCTGGTGCTGCCAACATCTTGGGAGACAGTCCTCTCTAGAGGAAAGCCTGCACTAGGGGCACTGCAGCAATCCCCATAGTCACGGCATTGCTCCCCTGCACCGCTACGCTCAACATCACTCCAGTGGTCTCTGGAGCTGTGCTACCAGTCTTCGGAGACCCACCCAAGTCCTCAGCACCAATCTCTGGACTTCTGGCACTGGTCCCCAGACTCATGGCAATGATACCAGACACTCAGTGCCAGCCTCCTGAGGCACGCTATCAGTCCCCAGAAACCTAGCACCAGTCCCTGAAGCCACAATGCCAGTTCCCGCGGTCCCACTCAGTCACCGGAGCTCCAGCACCGATCCCCAAGCTTGAGGCGTCCATTGCCAGAATACCATTGCCAATTTCCCCCGAGCACCATTGCGAGACATGTGGCACCCTGATATGGAGCTGCAATACCACTCCCCAAGTGCAAAGCACTGGATCATCTGGTATGTTGGGGAAACGGAAGCAGCAGCACCGACCTGATCACCAAGGGAAGACCCTTCCTCCTTGGGCTCTGAGCATGAGGAAGTCACAGGGGCCAGGCGCACTCTGCAATGCCAATCGGTTTTCCTCCGGGGCTGCCAACAAGCACATGGCCCCAGAGCCAGTGGCCTGCACCCTGGCAGTTTTAGAACCCATGGGGCAGTCTCCCACCATTGCAGAGTCCCAGGTACGGCGCTCGGTGTCTGTGGCATCAGAAAGATGGTTGGCAACGGTCTCCTGCCTGCCTCAGACAAGGGGTCACTTCAGGGTACTCAGGAGCCTCCACCAGCTTTGGATGAGGCTGCCCCAGCCAGGGAAGTGGAGTCGGTCCTTTCCCTGGTTCTAGCCTTATCTTCCTCACCCAATGAGGCAGTGATGGGACCATCACACGCGGTGCCAAGAACTACTTAAGCATGTGGCCACTAAACTTGGACTGGAAGCAGAGGAGTATTGGAACCAGCTGACACCATATTTGGCATCTTGGCTGTAGTGGCCCTATTGAGGTACAGACACCCTGTCCATGAGGGTGTCATAAAACTGGTTAAGGTCTTATGGCAGACCCTAGCCTCTCTGTCCCCTCTTGCAAAGCATGCAGAGAGAAAATACTATGTCCCTGCTAAGGGGTTTGAGTATCTTTATTTCCACCCCTCCCCGAGTTCCTTGGTTGTATCTGCTGCCAATGAGCAAGATAGAAAGGGTCAAACCAGTTAGACCCCCAAAAATAAAGACACAAAGAGGCTCAATCTTTTCCGCAGAACAGTTTATTCAACTGCCAGCCTCCAGTTGCGTGTCGCAAACCACCAAGCCCCGCTCAGGAGGTATGATTTCAATGTGTGGCAATCCATGGCGAAGTTTGAGGACTCATTGCCACAGGAATCCAGGCAGGAGTTTCTGGCCATACATGAAGAGGGCAAGACTGAGGTGAGGGCTTCCCTCCAGGAGGCCTCTGACGCAGCCAACTCTGCAGCCAGAACGATGGTGTTGGCCGTTTCAACAAGCTGGGTATCGTGGCTGCAGTCCTCAGGCCTTTCCACAGAGGTCCAGCAGTCCATTCAGGATCTCCCTTTTGATGGATTGAACATGTTTCCTGAACAGATGGTTGCATGGTCTGAAAGACCTTAGGGCTACATTACACTCCCTGGGCCTTTATACTCCTGTGCCTGCAAGGAAGCAATTTAAACCCAGCAGCCTCAGAGATTTGTAGGCCAGACCAGATCAGAGCCCTACTGAAAGAAGCGCTGGCCGCATTCACCCCGTCGGGCTCTACCCGGTACACACCTGGAAATAAGCAGACACTTGGAGGTCGCCCTTTGGGGCACCCTCCCGGTCTACAACCAGAATCCAAGCACCCTTTTATTTTCAAATGGTCTCTTTCCCTACCTCCCTGCTTGGGACACTATAACATTGGATCAGTGAGTGCTCAGCACCATAACAGTGAGGTACACCCTCCAATTTTTTTCCATCCCTCCTTCTCCTCACCCTTCCCTGTCCCTTTTCAGGGACCCTTCTCACAAGTAACTGCTCACCCAGGAGGTGCACGCCCTGCTGAGGGTGGGGGGCCATAGAGGAAGTTTTCAAAAGAACTGAGAGGGAAAGGGTTTTACTCCTGCTACTTTCTGATACTGAAGGCTAAAGAGGGTCTACAACCAATCTTGGCCCTGCAAGGCCTCAATAAAGTTCCACATGGTCTCTTTGGCCTCCATCATCCTCTCCTTGGATCCTGGAGACTTGTACGTCTTGACTTAAAGAATGTGAACTTCCATATTTCTATTTTCCGTGGGAACAGAAGGCTCCTATGATTCGTTGTCACATGAAGTGAGCTGTAGCTCACGAAAGCTTATGCTCTAATAAATTTGTTAGTCTCTAAGATGCCACAAGTACTCCTTTTCTTTTTGCAAATACAGACTAACACGGCTGCTACTCTGAAACCTGTTGGGTAGACTCACTACCAATTTACAGTGCTCCCATTCGGCTTAGCAACAGCCCCAAGATTGTTTACAAAATGTATGGCAGTGGTCACAGCCTTCCTCAGACGTCAGGGTGTTCAAATTTACCCATACCTTGACAATTGGCTCATCAAGGGTCACTCGAGAGTACAGGTCTGTAGTCCAAGCCACTTTCAAGTGCTGGGCCTGTTGATAAATGAACCTTAATCAACACTGGTGCCAGTGCAAAGGATAAGAGTTTATAGAAGTCCTCGACTCTACTAGCACCAGAGCCTTCTTGCTGGAAGCCAGGTTCTTGAGCAATGTTGGATTTGATTGTCTGAGTCACAACCCATCCACTCAGCACAGCCCAGGTATGCCTCAGACTGCTAGGACACATGGCTTCATGCACCTATGTGGTTCAGCACCCAAGACTGCAATCTCAGACCACTGCAGATATGGCTGACGTCCATCTACTCCCCAGTCTGGCATCACTTGGACAAGTTCCTCACAATTCCACCACAAACACTTACCTCCTTTGCATGGTGGTTGAACCCACACAATGTAACCAGAGGAGTTCCGTTTGCAACCCCATGGCCTTTGGTGTCCCTGGTGTCATCTGCCTTAGACTTGGGAGCCCATCTTGGTCCCTCAGGACTCGAGGCTTATGGTCCCAACAGGAGCTGTTGTTTAATATAAATGTCGGAAAGCTCAGGGCCATCTGTCTGGCTTGTGAAATATTCCTTCCCCAGCTGTCAGGCAAGGTAGTGCAAGCATTGTCAATAAGCATGGGGGAGCATGGTCATTGGCCCTGTGCCCAGAAGCCCTTTGCCTGTGAGACTTTTGTATCCAACACACTATCCATCTGGAAGCCTTGCACCTCCCCGGGGTCCAGAACATGCTGGCAGATCGCCTTAGCAGGTCCTTCTCTCACCGTAAGTGGTCCCTCCACCTAGAGGTCATGAGGACCATCTTCCAGAGGTGGGGAACTCCTCAAATGGATCCATTGATTACCAGGCAAAACAGAAAATGCTACCAGTTTAGTTCCCTGCCAGGTCTTGAAAGCGGTTCACTATTCAATGCCTTTCTTCTGTCATGAGCAGGCGACCTGATGTATACCTTCCCACCAATCCCACTCATCAGCAAGGTCCTTCTGAAGATCAAGACAGACAAAGCATGAGTCATTATGATAGCCCTGGCATGGTTTTGCCAGCATTAGTTTGGCATGCTCATGGATTTAGCGGTGGCAGCCCTTTGGACATTTGCCAGCCACCCAGATCTGCTCTCATGGGACCCGAACCTTGCCTCCCTACTAAACTTGACAGCATGGATGCTGTATGGCTAAGCCTCGAGGAACAGGCCTGCTCCACGCAGGCCCAGCAGGTTCTCTTACAAAACAGAAAACCCTCCACCAGAGTGACTTGGCTAAGTAGAAACAATTCACCTGCTGGGCATCTGAATGGAACTTTTCTCCAGCTCAGTCTTTTTTACAATCCATTCTGGAATACCTGCTCCATTTAAAGCACCAAGGTCTGACATTCATCAGTCAAGGTGCACCTGGCAGGCATATCGACTTTCCACTCTCACATCCAAGGTAGATCATTCTTCTTACAAGCAATGATGATGGACCTGTGGAAAGAGTCTTTCAGGGCATTTAAATAATCTCTTAAATGCCTTGAAAGACACTTTCCACAGGTCCATGATCCGGTTCCCTAACGGGATCTCAACCTGGTCCTTGCCAAGCTCACTGGTCCTCCCTTTGAGGCCCTTGCCTCCTGCTCTCTCACATCTTTTGTGGAAGGTCAGCTTCCTTGTAGCCATCACTTTGGTGAGACGAATCTCCAAGATTAATGCCCTGACCTCAGAATCCCCGTTACGGTGTTCTACTAGGACGAAGTCCAACTGCGCCCCAACCCAGCTTTCATGCCAAAGATGGTATCGCAGTTCCATGTCAGTCAGGGTATCTTCCTGCCAGTGGGCTTCCCAAAACCATAAAATTCCAACAAGGAGATGCATTTGCATATTCTGAACATCAGATATGCCCTGGCCTACTTTGAGCGAGCCAAGCCCTTCTGCAGGTCTACTCAACTTTTCATTGTGGTGGCTGACAGGATGAAGGGTCTAGTGTCATCTGAGAATTTTCTCCTAGATCACCGCCTGCTTGTGGATTGAGCTACCACTGGAGGAACTCAAGAACCTGAGGAGAGCGCATGACCAGTCTGTCTATATGGTCCCGGTTCGGTCTGTACACAGGGAGGGTGGGTGGGATGGAAGGAGGGAACAGAATCGGAGAGAATATCCCAATTCTACCATGCTTAGGACCAAGTGGTCTGAGGTTATTTGAGCCCAGGCATGGTAGAAATGGGATAGATGGTTCACAAAGGGAGGAGCAGGATCTGGGCATTGAACTGGTGCTCCATCCTCGGGCGCACCTTCAGAAGTTTGGCTTTGAGCTCGAAGGCTGCTTAGCTGAGCCCTGGCCCTGGCCGAAGGAGGACTGAGATGGGTGCCTCCTGTTACTCCTGCCCTGCTTCCTAGTGGAGGTCCCCACTCAGGACATCTTTTTGTTGCACTATGCCATCACACAGCAGGCTAGAGATGATGTCATGTTTGGTAGAGCAGTGCTTCAGTCTACAACTCTGAACTCTGGCCCATCCTCCTGGGGACTGCTTGGAATTGACATGAGCAATCACTCAAAGAAGAAAACGGTTATCTACCTTTTGTAACTCTTGTTCTTCGAGCTATGTTGCTCATGTCCATTCCAAGACCCACCCGCTTCCTCTCTGTCGGCATAATCCGGCAAGAAGGAACTGAAGAGGCAGCAGGTCAGCAGGGCCAGTGCTCCACATCCCACCCGACGAGTATCGCTAGGGAAAAAACTTTGACGATTGTGACGGAGTTCTGGCAAGAAGGAAATGAGGGGAGAGGCACAGCGTGTTCCTTATACCAGCACATACATGGGCGATTCCAGATACCACTGGGGGAAAACTTCAGGCACCAGTGCATGTGGTGTACATATACACCTGACATGGAATGGACATGAGGAACACATCAACAGTTATGAGAGGCACATAACCGTTTTTGTGAAGTATTTGCATTGTACTGTAGCATTAAGCAAGTGTTGCTGTGCTCAGAGACAGACAAACATTTCCTGTAAAATAGCCACAATTATACTGATCATGAACAAGTTGGAGTTAGCTAAGATACCACTTATAAACCATGTGAGGACTCTTCTTTTGTTTCTTTCAGCATAAAATTTACAATCGGGCAAGGCAAAGAAGGAATAATAGACTTTACTTCAGGATCTGAACTGCTCATAGCCAAAGCCAAAAATGGCCACCTTGCTGTGGTAAGTATCTTCTGTTGTAAGAGTTTGCACAGCTTGGGAAGGAAAGTAATTAATCTAAATGTGTTTAGAAAAGTGGGTTTAAAATTATGGTAGTCTTTGTTTTATATAGCATCCCTGATAAACGTCAAGTCCCCTACACAACACAGGCAGCATTTGCATCCCAACCTCTCTCCCATTCTGAGACATTTGAGGGAAGCACACCTCTTTACCTGCAATTACCAGTAATTGTTCAGACCTGGCCATGCTGCTTTACCTGTAGTGATGCAGTTCAGTATTCCCACCTTATCTGTTCCAAACCCACATTATAAAGTGTTGATTTTAGAGCAGCAGTAAGAAAAAATCCTTTACCCCAATCTCAGCTCCCCTCTGGGACTGAAATAGCCATATTGCTGCTTGAACAGGACTACTTGTCATACTCCTCCAGATTTGTTCCCCTCTGCTATCATGTTGCAGCAGGCCAAATGGAGCAGTGTGAAGGCTCCATCTGTGAGACCCCCTCTCAGGAGCCACAGAAGGGGGAGCTCTCCCATATTTACAGCGCAGAGGTCCTTGCTGTGCCAGCTGAATAGAGCTCTCTGTTCTGCTGGTTGGGGCCCCCAATGTGCAAACATGCTAAGATTCCTCAATGGAGGATCCCAGCAAATTGAACAATCCTTTCAGGTCATAGATTCATAGATACTAAGGTCAGAAGGGACCATTCTGATCATCTAGTCTGACCTCCTGCACAATGCAGGCCACAGAATCTCACCCACTCACTCCTACGAAAAAACCTCACCTATGTCTGAGCTATTGAAGTCCTCAAATCGTGGTTTAAAGACTTCAAGGAGCAGAGAATCCTCCCTCAAGTGACCAGTGCCCCATGCTACAGAGGAAGGCGAAAAACCTCCAGGGCCTCTTCCAATCTGTCCTGGAGGAAAATTCCTTCCCGACCCCAAATATGGCGATCAGCTAAACCCTGAGCATATGGGCAAGATTCACCAGCCAGATAGCCAGGAAAGAATTTTCTGTAGTAACTCTGATCCCATCCATCTAATATCCCATCTCAGGGGATTAGGCCTATTTACCCTGAATATTTAAAAATCAATTAATTACAAAATCACATTATCCCATCATACCATCTCCTCCATAAACTTATCGAGTAGAATCTTAAAGCCAGATAGATCTTTTGCCCCCACCGCTTCCCTTGGAAGGCTATTCCAAAACTTCACTCCTCTGATGGGTAGAAACCTTTGTCTAATTTCAAGTCTAAACTTCCTGGTGGTCAGTTTATACCTATTTGTTCTTGTGTCCACATTGGTGCTGAGCTTAAATAATTCCTCTCCCTCTCCTGTATTTATCCCTCTGATATATTTATAGAGAGCAATCATATCTCCCCTCAACCTAAGTCTCCTTTCATAAGACAAGTTTTCCATTCCTTGGATCATCCTAGTAGCCCTTCTCTGAACCTGCTCCATTCATCCTTTTTAAACATGGGAGACCAGAACTGCACACAGTATTCCAGGTGAGGTCTCACCAGTGCCTTGTATAATGGTACTAAAACCGCCTTATCCCTACTGGAAATGCCTCTCCTGATGCATCCCAAAAACGCATTAGCTTTTTTCACAGCCATATCACATTGGCAGCTCATAGTCATCCTATGATCAACCAATACTCCAAGGTCAAAGACTCTCCAGAAGTAAATCCAAACCCACTGAATCTAAAGTCTCCATCCCAATTTCAGACCGGTCAAGAGGTCAGTCCCAGAAGGGAAATAACTTTCCACCCTTCTTCCCCTAAGGTGGAACCATCTAAGATAGCAGCCCTACAGCCTGGGGTTTTGAGGGGAGTTACTTATTCACATAAAACAGAATTGTTGGAATTTGGTCAGGACACTGAAACCAGCATCCCTTTTCTGGGCTATGGACTATCTTCCATAGCAGCAAGTGGTCAAGGCCTCTGTTTGCTCTTATGCCTATATTATGATGTATCCCAAAATATTTTATGATTTTTCAATCCTTTGGGACTGTCCATAGTGTTTGCCAATTAGAAAAACTGTGGACTCGGTTTCTACCACATGGAACAAGCAAAGCAGATCTTCCTCCAGTGATAATCCTGATAGAAGTTCCAGGCTACTGGGGTAAATGGGTGGGAGTCTGAATGAGATTTAAGAAATAAATACTGTAGCCCTGACTTCCTGCACTGGCCAAGTGGTGCATTTGCTTCCTGATTTACAGAATCTGGCTGAATTTGTTAATCAGGACAAGTTCTTATTTATTCTGCATCTCATACGGGGTAACTCTACTCCAGCCTAGACTTCGGTATCTTCATGGAGTAATTGTTAAAAACGTTTGCAGTATATTTGTTTCCATTCCACATTCTAGATTCTTTGTCTTTCTCCTCAGGTTGCTCCTCGGTTGAATTCTCGATAACATTTGTCAGCAGGAAAGGATCTGTTCCTCCATCAATCTGGATTGCCTTTTATACCAGTGGCTGGACATACTGGCCTGCAGGTTTTGTGTTTTTTTTTTTTTTTTTTTTTTTTTTTGCTGCTTTGCTCATTTTCTTAATAGTTACCAAAGAACTACACTTCCATAAAACAGAGTGAAAATCTGAAACTACCCCAAAAAAAGCACCTTCTCTTCCCCTTCCTACTGGCAACTACTTGGGTCTGAGTTTGTTTCTACAGCTGGGGCTTGTGAAACTCATGTACTCCGCTGGCCTTAGTGGGTGCTAAGGTTGTCATTGCTGCAGAGACCAAGCCCTGAAATTACCAGCTTTTTCTAATCTGTCTTGATACATACATACAAAAGCATGATCATAAGAAATACAAAGTGGCAGATCTGTACTGGCCAACTCTATAAAGTGCCAGACTTTATCATCAGAACATTTTATGAAGAATTTTGCTTTGTCACTTTCTGATGCTTTGTATAAAAATATTAAAAAGCCATATTATATAAATGAGTAAAACCCTGTAAATATTTTTAGCTCATTGGGTGAGTTGCACTATAAAAAGCAGAGATTCTGTGGGAACTTTTGAGCCTTTTAAAAACAATTATAGAGGTAATGTAGCACATGTACTTTTTTTAAAGCACCCTTCATCTGGAACCTGCCTTCCAAAGGTGCCCCCTCACCCTTTTCTTCCTGGGCTGTAGTGCCTGTTTCTTGTGCCCAAATGTGCATAAAAGACTGCCTCTTTTTTGCAGACACACACAATTCTTCCCCCCTCCCCTCCACCTGAAAAAGCATGTGTTTATTGGTCCTGGCCACATGGCTGGTATTGGTGAAAGATACACAGGTGACCTGTTCTGTTAAAGCCCCTGGTCTCTCTGCCCAAGCTGCTATTTGCTGCAGTTATTCAGCAGCACTGTAGGAAAATCACTGCATATTAGCAGGAGTACCTAGGCATTTGCAGTCTCAAACACACCCAAGGCTTAGAGATAGCCTTCCACAAACACTGTTTTAAATGGAAACAGGTCGTTTATTCATCCCTACCTGGATTACTGCTTGGCCACATGGAGGCTGCACTTTGTGGAATCTTGCCATTAATTCCATGCTATATCATTTTACTCTGAACTGTGTCTGTTAAAATAGTCACCAAAAGTGCACGGGAGGAAGAGGAAGAGCACTACTGAAAGAGCTAAATATGAAGGGTTGGGGTTTTTTTTTGTTAAATTTAGGAGGAAAAAGCTTGGTGGTGAATGCTTTGTAGTAAACAGCTGAATCACAGTGAGATGCAACCACCACAGTCAACATTCTACTGATAAAGATCAGGTGGAAGGCACTATGTGCATGCCTTCACAATTCCATCTGTAATCAGGGGACAGTGGCAGGCCGACTAAGCTCAACAACATGCTGCCACTGGTGTACGATGAGCTCACTAATACTTTTTTTCCTACTTTTGTGTGCTATCAGATAACGCTGCCTCAAGCCTGGAATGCTGTACACCCTATAGTGTGTATATATACACTATATTATGCTGTATACACTCAATGATGTAATCCCAAAAGTCTGCTAAATAAATTTTGTAAAAAAAAACCTGAAGCTTTGAGTGTTTGTTAGAGTTTCTACTAAAGGCTATGCAACAGGTGAACTAGAGTGAGTTTGTTAGCAACTACCCTAAAAACAACATTCTTACCTTCTTATGCTGTGCCTTTAAAAGTATCATCTGGCAAGCTTCTTGTGCCTGAAGCTTTACTTGTATAATTAGTGGCACTCTCCCCTAGTCTGTAACAATTTGACTGGGAAGGGTAGAAGTTTAGTAGCACATAAATGAGCCAAGCCCTGCTGTTGGCCATTGCATACCAATGCTGCCTTTGAACCATTCCCATCAGGTCTTTGGACATAAAGCACTCAAGATGAGTAAACTGTGGTCTACACTAAAAACTTAAAGCAGTATAAATGTGACTGAGGAGTGTAGTAAATAAGGCCACACTCCTGAGCAGTAGTTTATTATCTCAGCCCCTCAGCTGGAGCCAGGGGTATGTCAATAAGAAGGTATCTCCTATCATGTAGCTACAGCCTCTTGGGGAAGGTGGTGGACCTATGCCAATAGAAGAAGCTTTCCAACCACTGTAAGTAGCATCTTCATTAAATGCTGCAGTGTAGACAAACCCTAAACGTGTGCCTTAGAGAAACATAACATCTATAACTGAGGAGAGGTGGGATGAGGAGAGAAAAAGCAGAATTTCTGTAATGATACACATGTTTCTCATACTGTCCTGCAATGAACTAGTCTTAGCCCCCTACTAGTCACTAGCTTTAATCAGTGAGCTGGAAAAAGACTGAAAATCACTTTAGTAAAACGTGCATGTAACAAGAGTTGAGGCCACAGTAAATAATGATGGTGCCAGGATATTTATGACCTGACCCATTCAATAAAGTGGGCTCATCTGACTAACATACACATATACTCAATAGCAACATTACACATCTAAGCGTAAAGACTATCCCTGTTTATATGATGAAGCACTATAGGCTACTAAACAGTAAATTAGGCCTGGTCTATAATTCAGTTTTGTTGACAGTGCACACACTGAGATTCTGATACTAATTTAAACTCCAATCATAAAAAACCCCTCAATGAGTGGTATAGATCTTTTTGCAACTATGACCATGTCTACACTGATGTTGAACTATTTTGTGGAAAATTAAAAAGGTAACAAGATGGAATTTGGAGTCAAATGGGTGAATCACATGTCAATGGCTGCTTCACTTAGTCACAGCAGAGGCCATTACCCATACTCTAGTTAGACCATCCTCAGGAAGTCCATTAGTTCAAGATAAGCTTCTTCCAGGTCCACTGTGTTCATTGATGAACTATCACTTGACTACATCATTCACAAAGTAAGTATTACTAAAAGAGCAAACATTCATACCTTCAGCTAAAAAATGGTGAATACATGCAAGTAGCATAATCATTCAACAAGTGAACTTTTCCATAGAAAACTTACACCCCATAATTGCAACAAATCTTGTACAAAGTATAAAGAAAAGGAGTACTTGTGGCACCTTAGAGACTAACAAATTTATTAGAGCATAAGCTTTCGTGAGCTACAGCTCACTTCATCGGATGCATTTGGTGGGAAAAACAGGAGAAGAGATTTATACACACACACACACACAGAGAACATGAAACAATGGGTTTATCATACACACTGTAAGGAGAGTGATCACTTAAGATAAGCCATCACCAGCAGCAGGGGGGGGAAAGGAGGAAAACCTTTCATGGTGACAAGCAAGGTAGGCTAATTCCAGCAGTTAACAAGAATATCAGAGGAACAGTGGGGGGTGGGGTGGGAGGGAGAAATACCATGGGGAAATAGTTTTACTTTGTGAAATGCATCCGATGAAGTGAGCTGTAGCTCACGAAAGCTTATGCTCTAATAAATTTGTTAGTCTCTAAGGTGCCACAAGTACTCCTTTTCTTTTTGCGAATACAGACTAACACGGCTGCTACTCTGAAACCTGTACAAAGTATGTAACAGTGCTAGCAACAATGATCTACATGGTCATATTTTGATCATAACACATCATTGTTGGTCCACACTCTTTGGATAGTTATCAAGCAGAACCAGTCATCAGCACTGGATGCATATTGTCTCGAATGGTAATTGAAGCATGAAGGAACATATGAATCTTTAGTGCATCTGGCATGTAAATATCTTGAGATGCCAACTACAACACTGCCATCCGAAAGCCTGTTCTGCTTTTCAAGTGACATTTTAAACAAGATGCAGGCAGTATTATTTCCCACAACTATAAACAAGCTTGTTTGAGCAATTGACTGATCAAGAAGCAGGGCTTAGGGGACTTGTAGGCTCTAAAGTTTCACATGGAGTGGCCCCCCCCCTTTTTAAAAAAAATTCTACAATTTAAGTTCAACTTTCATGATACAGAGACTGCACTACAGTACTTTTATTAGGTGAATTGAAAAATACTATTTTTGCCTCTTTTACAGTGCAAATTCATCAAAAATATAGAGTGAGAACTGTACATGTATTATAATTGAAATCAATATATTTGAAAATGTAGACAAACAATACCACCAAATATTTGTTGAAAAGTGTGATTAATTGCATGATTGAGATTTGTTTTTAAAATCATTTGACAGCCTTAATGTTCTAATTCTGGAAAGGGCTGGTGGGAGACCTGCAGATAGCTCTGAGGCAACAGAGAGCAGCTACTGACCCTGCACTTGTTCTAGGTAACATTTACAAGGAGGTATTTTCTCCCACTGTACTTCATGGCCTGCTTCAATTTGTCATTTGCCCTGTATTTCTTTCTATAGCATCTGGTAGAATCCAGGTTTGTTAGTTTATTTTTCTGACAACCCAGAATAACTTTAGCTTCTTTTCATATAGGACCCATCATATCAGTAATATGCAATTGCAACATCTGATCCAAAAGCTTCATACAACAGCCCTTTACACACACACCCCCCGCCTCCAGAAAAAGTTTGAGGGATCATACTTGCAATTCTGTCTACTCATACAAGGCATTGCTTTTGAAAGCATGCAGGGGGATCTAGGATGTCAGATGACAGTTCATGTTTGTTTTTATGAAGGAGGGGGCTGACAATATCTGGCGGACTTGGCTGCCTGTGAAGGGCCTGTATAGTGAGATGACCACTCCTTCAGGTAAAAATCTCTCCCCCTTAGAAACACCGAGTCCCTGACCACCAGGGATATTTTCACTACTGAAGATAGATGTGGCTATCGGGGTAAATTTTGACTGTTGCTCACTAAGGAACTGTCTGGCCTCCTAATATGGAGACTGGGAAGATCAAGAAAAGTAAATAAGGGATGGGCTGAGGCCCCTTAGTACCTGCCGGTTCTTCCACAGCTGGACCTGCTGTCCCTCTCATCACTCCATAGTCACCTGCTGGGGGGAGAAGGTGGTGAAGACAAGCACCCTGTAACAGAATCTGGGAACAATGGCATTAGGACATAGCAATCAGCAACAGCCGCTTATCGCAACAACCTGTTATTTTCCCAGTCCTTTAAGGGTGGCATAAAATCCCTATCCCATTATTCAGTCTTTCCAGCATGCATGCTATACAGCTATACCTTTATCAGGGGCAGCTGCAGACCTCCCAGGCATTGTTTCACAATATGCAGTTCATTCTTCTGAGTCTAGCTCACCTTTAAAAAAAATATATATATATTTTACTATTTGATTCTCTGTGAAGGTGAGCAAAAATATACTAATTTTATTAATTTATTTCCCCTTTGGCAGTTTGCCTCATCATCCTGCTTCAGCAGCAGGAGCAAAAATGGACTCCCAATACTCTGAAAAGATTTCAAGAGGCTAATGCTCTCCTGTTCTCAAAGACAATGGGCTTATTTGTCTCCCTGTGTCACGGTCTCTCAATGTAGGCACTTGCCTGGAGCTAACCCTAGAACCTCTCTGGGCAGGATCCATATCAGATGGATGCGTCTTTCTCATGGAAATCTCACCTTGGGATAACAGTATAGGGGCACCTGGTATAGAAGAGGCAGCAGGGAGCGAGAACTGGGCTCAAATGCCCCTTACCGCATTCTTTGGTGTTGATGTCCATACTCTGGTCCCCTCCATCCACAACCTGCAGGCTGAGGAGCAGCTGAGCTCCATAGTCAAGGGGTGTGTGGCTGCTTGTGTGGGTTGCAAGGAGTCAGGAGTGACCTCCCATCTGGTATGCTGCCCTTCAACTTCATTCCTCCTATGGAGATAGATGTGGGGCTGCTTTCCCTGGAGCATGTTCTTTTCCAATCTGCTGCCTCTTTTTTCCTGTCTGAAGTGGAACCTTACCCAATCTGGGCTGCTTCTTACCCAGTGGATCTACCGTCTCCCAACTTGCTTGGCAGCGGGGGAGAAAGGGCATGCAAAGGCAACTCCACTTGGGCTGGGCTGAGGAAAAATTACATCCTATCTGCAAAATCAGCTGAGCTTCCAACAAACGGAGCTGAGGGGACAATCTCCCCCAGAAAAAGCAAACAGCCATGGAACACAGCTGGTTAACATTACTGAACCACATTTTAGTTTAAAAATCTGAAATACAGTTTGGAATTTTTCTCAGAACACTGTGGCAGCAGAGAGGGTATGGTTGAGCCTGCCTGCTGCTGTGACAGCAGAAAAAAAAATGGAGGGAACTTCCAGAGGCAGGGCAGTACTCCACAGCCAGTGACTGACAGGTCTGGTTCTGACTCCCAGCTGCATGCAGGCTAAAAACCCCATTGTAACAGATCTGCACAAACAATGAGCTAACATACAGCCTGTGTTACATACACTAATGGCTCCAGTTCTTTAGAAATGGGGACTAAGTTTCAAAAGTGATCAGCAATTTTGGGTATTCAACCACAGACAGGCCTTAAAGGGGCCGGATTTCAAAAGGGCCTCAAGTTGGGCACCCAAAATCTAGTAACTTGTGAAAATCTGTTATACTATAGAAACAAGCCCTTCAAAAGCTCAGTGAGTCCATCTGAATTTCCTTTACCAAAAATATTTGTTACTAGTGTTTAAATGTAAGCCATCCTGCATATATTTTTTCATTCCCACTATTACTCTTCCCCCTCCTTTGATGTGTTCAAATTTTCCTGCTACTTGTAATGTATGAAAGTCTACTCGAGCTAAACTGTAATCCAAGTATAAAAGAGGAACTCACAGTAATATTTGGCATTTTTTAATTTAGGTTTGTTTTATTTAAGTTTAATGTTAATTCCATGCTGTGTTTCAGTAAGAACAATACAGATTTTGTATCTGTGGCTCCAGTCAGATATCCAGTAGTACAAATTAGCTTCAAGTTACACATACTTTGAACGAAAGAGGTTGAGCGAGCGAAGGGGAATAGGGATGGGGAAGGGAAAAAAAAATATTGAACACGCATGCAGGCTTTTCAATGCCACCTTCAATGCTAACCTGCTTTGAGGAAAAGTAAAAAGTAGGCAAGAATGAGCAGCCACGGATTGTTGAACTGTTACCAGCATCATATTTTTCAGCAACATTTCAGCAGTTTGGAAACTTTTTTTTAAACAGTAAAATCACTACAATAAACGTTCCAATGCAACCTGAAACTTCAAGCTAAACACCCAATTAAGTTTAAACACTGGTATAAAATTCAGTTTAAACAATTATAAAAAAGGAAAAATGCCACCACATGCGCCCTACAGTGCGATAACAAATCTCTCCCCTAAAATCTAATGGCTTTCAGATGTAATATTCACTTCTAATAGTCACATCTGGCAGAAGACAATACAGTAATGCTGAAAAAACCTTTATGCAGTCCTGTTAGTGTCTTAAAGAACCTAAAAGCTGGCACCAGTAAAATCCACAGAAATTCACTCTTGCCTTTAAGAACTTTTAAACTGTGTAAAAAAAAAAAAAAAAAATAATAATAATAAACCCAATAGGGCAGGAACCTAAATTCTGAGACCCAATGTAAAAGTCAGATTTGATGGGTCTCAGAGTGACACTGAGGGATTTGTTGGGGAGGGTGGGTGTGGTCAGAGATGGGTTCTCTTGTTGGCCTTGGTGTCTCACTGGTTTTCATCTTCCACATCCTGCAGCGCTTCTTTATTCTGTTCTTCACCTATAAAAAAAAGTTAAAAAAAAAAAGTAGTCAGCTGCTTCATCATTTCTGTACAGGAGCCCTACAAAGTTGCTAACATCTTGACATTGTTTTCATGCAGTTTAAATCATATACAGAACATATTTATAAAACCAGTTTTAATGTAAAGTCCTTCAAAGGAAAAAGTTCTGCACTCCAAGCCTGCCACATTTTATAAAACATTCAATTATGCCACAGGCTATTAGTACATGTTCCCAGCTAAAAGGACAGAGTCACCCAAGAACCAATAAACTGACAATGAAAAGATGCGCATATCAAGCTAGATGCTCTCAAAAAAGGGACAACCAAGACAAAATTATGGAGCAACTGAAGAGCAACAAAATCCTAGTGACAACTACAACCAAACAGATCAAATTGTATTTCCCTAATAACCTCACTTTTACTATTAAAATGAAAAATGTTGACTTAAATAAAGAAATGATGTTTAACACACTGATATTTAGAAAATGAAACATCTACCACTCATTTTTCTTAGGCATGATCTGCATTTGGAAATTTAGTTGGCATAGCTCTCATTTAGGTGTGTGGAAAAAAAAATCCACCATCCCCAATCAACATAGCCACACTGGCAAAAGCCCAAGTGTAGATGCAGTTCTACTGGCAAAAAAAAAAAATCCTTTTGCTGGTATAGTTTATTTTGTTCAGGGAACTAGTATAAGCTATTCTACCAAAAGAACTTGTCTGTAATGGCTGCATCTCCACTGGGAGAGTTTATGAGAACAGCTACCCCAGGCAAGCCCCTTCTAGTGTAGAGAAGGCCACCCCAGTCTCAGTGCTACAGTCAATTTTGCAAGAAAGAGCTCCACTGAAGTTGCACAATATATTAGTCTCACCAATCAAAAGTGGTATGAATATGTTTTCCAACTTTGCAACTCCAGTGCAGGAAAACAAGCCAAAAATCCTGGACTTGAGTTTATTAAAGATGACATTTTAGGCATTTTACCTCTTGCTTCTTTTTGATGCCAGTTAGTTTGGAGCTATTTACCTGGTCCGTAACATGCTGTGAAAAAAACAGCTTTTTCATTTGAACTGCTGCCTACCAATGAGGTTTAAACTAGTTGTCCCCTCCCACTCCCCCAACTAGAAGCATGCATGCCATCTGTCTATGCCTTTTCCTGAAATCCAATGGAACTACATAAAATGAACAATTCTTAACATATGTAAACAAATGCTGCAACATGTGAAAGGGTCAAATCAACTGATGAAGTAATTCAGGTAGATCTTTTTCTATACAACTACTCTTAACCACAATGACACAGTTCTGCCTCCAGGGACAACATATAAACAGGATTATCCATTCACAGTTTGCTGTAATATCCAATCAAAGCACTCAAATGACATTTGGCTTCCAATCAAAATGCCTGCAAAGGGCATCTCCAGATACAGGATTAGCACTAGGCATGGGATTAGCACAATGTAAGGGAGGTTTTGGAAGATGTAGCTTAGAAGACCTACGTGTACCAAAAACACCACACAAAATTATATGACAGATCAACTCCCTTTAAAGAGAACAGTAAGAGACCTAACCCAGGAAGATGGTTAATATGTACTGAAGATCTGAACATGCTCTAACAGGCACACTTAAGCAAATACTATAAAACAGACCAAAGTGAAAGTACTTTTCATGCCCAAGTATTCTTAATATCTATCCAGTCCAGTTACAAAAATGCCTAAGTCAGTTTGGGTCAGTTACATCTGATGCTGGGTAGGGGAGACGGGTCATGAATGGGTAGAAGAGTGCTTAACCTTGGAATGGAGTCAGATACAAGCAATTTATCAGCTGCAGGATAGTGGTATGCAAAGCATCATTAGTGACAAGAGGAAAACTGAAGTTGAAAAACTTCACTGAGCCATGATGAGGACTTACAAAGTAGAGTTTTTGGGAAATGAACAGTTGGACTTTCCTTTAGGAATCTACATAGCAGGAAGAAGGGGAAAACAGAAATCATATGAAAGACAACATTACAAGCATGAAAATAAATTAACAGCTTGGATATGACACATGGTTAAAAGATACAATGAGATGGACAGTTGTAGAAGCCCAGTGATACCAAATGTTAAGGAACAGTGATAGAGAACTTACAGAATTAAATCAAAAGTGAACAGAAGGAGTTAAAGCCAAACTATATCCACAGTTTTATTGGGTCATTGATTTATCAGATAAATTAGTAGTTATACAGTAAAATAAAGGTCCACCCTTTCAATTTTTTTTTAAGACATTTCTCAAATGTACACAAACAGGTGTATATACATTATGCTTTTTGTATACATCAGGGCTCATATTAAATGGGTTCACAATGAATAGGACCCTACCACATTCATGGCCATGAAAAACACATCACGGACCGTGAAATCTTGTCTTTTTGTGCTTTTACCCTGTACTATACAGATTTTACAGTGGAGACCAGCATTTCTCAAACTGGGAGTCCTGACCCAAAAGGGAGTTACTTGCAAGGTTATTTTTATGGAGTCACTGTATTGCCGCCCTTACTTCTGCACTGCCTTCAGAGCTGGGTGGCCAGAGAGTAGCAGCTGTTGGCTGGGTGCCCAGCTCTGAAGGCAGCATCCCACCAGCAGCAGTGCAGAAGTAAGGGTGGCAATACCATACCATGCCACCCTTAATCCCACTACTCCGGGGGGGGGGGGGGGGAGAATTCTGCACCAAAACATTTAAAGTTCTGCAGATTTGTCAAAATAATGTAATATAATCACACCAATTTCAATTACAACACAGAAAAAAGTCACAATAACTATTCAGCATTTCCTAAACACATGGAAGTTATGAACACTTGGTAACTAATACCCTGCATTCCAGTTATAATCCTGGATTTTCATTTAAAATCACATAACAGAACACCAAAGAGAAAAAGAAAAAAAGAATGTCATTTTAAATTGCTCAGACTTTCACACATGAAAGTCATACAGTTTTGCTAATCATTGTCCTGTATCTAGCTGAGTACTTTGGAAAGTGCTTGGTTCTGATTGTCCTGACATTTTATTGACTGCTTGGTAAATACTTTATTTTGCCCTCGAAAATCTTTTTTTTTAAAAAACTAGTAAGTAAAAATCTAAACCCACTGTGCCACTTTGGCACAGGAAAAAAAAAATGAGAAAGTGCATAGAGCTTCCTAGGCCTATTCCCTTACTGTCATTTATAAAGCTTTACATCATTTTGACAATGTAGGGGGGCCTTAAAACTTACAGGTTTTATGCTCCTGGATGAACTGACTGAGAATGGGAACAGTTAACTAACCATAGAATAATTAACAACGTTATTATGCAGATAGGCTGCAACAGAGAATGAGATAAAACAGCAACATTAACAAAAAGTGTTTAGGTTTTTTTAAACACAAAAGCTATTTAATTTAACTTAAACAGAATTTTCAGTAACATGATTCTAATATTTAATTAAGTGTTTTTTCGATTCTCAAGAAGCGACATTTTACTAGGCAAGCAAGCAGCTACATTTCTGCCTGGGGACAGCGCCTTACTCCTGCATAACAAAAAAATGTGCCCTCCTTCATGCCCCTCAAGCCGCAGCACCTCTCGCTTGTTGGCCAGCTCCAACACACACACCCAATCCCCCTCCCTCTGCAGTGATTTGTATGTCTGAAGACACAGACACGCTCCTTGGGCGGCCAGGGAAGAGACGTGTGTGTCCCCTGCAGATTTCTTTTGAGTTTTTTTGCATGGGGGGGCACAAAAATATGCAGGCCATATGAATTTAATTCTGACAGCAGTATCCTACGTTGCTGCCTTCAGAGCTCAGTGGCCTGAGAGTGGTGGCTGCTTGCTGAGGGCCCAGCTCTGCAGGCAGCAGCGCAGAAATAAGGGTGGCAATACCATACCATCCTTACTTCTGCGCTGCTGCTGGCAGCGACTGTCTTCAGAGCTGGGCTCGCAGTCAACAGCTGCCGCTCTCCAGCGGCAGTGCAGAAGTAAGGGTAACGGTACTACAACACCCCACTCCCACCCATAACCTTGCGACCCCCCACCACTCACTCCTTTTTGGGTCAGGACCCCTACAATTACAACATTCTGAAATTTCAGATTTAAATAGCTGAAATAATGAAATGTACTGTTTTTAAATTCCTATGACCGTGAAATTGATCAGAATGAACCATGAACTTAGTAGGGACCTAACGATCAAATATTATCAGTCCAAAAAACCCCAATTTTACAGAAGTTCTAAATTTAGCATAGTTACTAAAAATTGTATTAATTTTAGAAAAATCAAAGTCTAAGTAAGAGACCTTTATCAACAACAATTCACATTAGACTAGGCTCTGGGGGAGGAGGGAGGCCGCAGAGCTGGGCTCTGGGGGGAGTGCAGGTGTCTGGGGGCACCATACAGCCCCCTTCAGAACCCCCTCAAGTGGAACTGGGTTCTCATAGGGATTTCTTTAAGTCTACACTCCTGGGGAAATCTTTTTTTATGCTCTGTGTGTTGACATTCTTGTTAACATATTTTGAAATAAATTACCAAAATAATTGAAACTGGAGTGATTATATTGTGTTATTTTGACAAACATATGCAGAATTTTAAAATGTGTGCAGAATTTTTTGGCACAGAATTCCCCCAGGAGTATCCTGTTTGAGTGCACCATTTATGTATGCCAGGATCATATTAGCTCTTTTGGTCAGTGTCACATTCAGTGGATTATCCACCACAATCCTCATCTTTTTCAGAGTCACCGCTTCCCAGGATAGAATCCCCCATGCTGCAAGTATGTCCTACATTCTTTGTTCTAGAACACACTGTTTGCTTGCGCCCAGCTTACCAAGCAATCCACTGAATCAGTGACCTGCCCTGTTCATTATTTACCACTCCCCCAAATTTTTGGATCTGCAAACTATCACTGATGATTTGATGTTTGCATCTAGGTTATCGATAAAAGTGTTTAATAGTGTAGAGCCAAGAACCAATACCCATTGGACCTCACTAGAAACATCCCTTTGATGATTCACCATTTATAACTGTATTTTGAGACCTATCAGCCAGCCATTTACTGTATCCAAAATTAATCTGATATTCTAGTTTTTAATCAAAATGTTGTGCAGTACCAAGTCAAACATCTTACACAAATCTAAGTCTATTACATCCACAGCAAGCCTAATCTTCAGGAAGTGATTAATATAGCTAATATTTGTCTCCCATGAGGTTCTGAGTAGCAACCTCACATCCCAATGATATCTATTGCTCTGCTCATCAAGAATCAAAAAAGTGAAGGTGTATTGACAGATAAGTAAGGCATGTCTCAAGCAGCATCCAGTGTGGTTACTTGCCAAAAAGGGGGGGGGGGGGGGAGAAGAGAGAAGAGGCAACATACTAGTAATTGTATTGTTAACATATTCTAGCATACTAGCTATCACTACTGTGTTTTTCTTTTTGAAAAGACCAGTCCACTAGTCAAATATATTTTGCTGACCTGAAATTTCCCATTTCAGTTAGAATTGTGAATATAATTTTTCAATAGCTTACAAACAGACAACTGGCTTTCAGCTATCCTGTTTAATAATAATCACATTGCTTTCCTGGTGTTTAAATTGAAAAAGAAGAAAAAAAAAAAGTCAGCTAGAACATCAGGAAAAGCAAGCTCTACTATGGCATGGAGCCAAGGAAGCAGAAGCCCAATACTTGATTAGGACAAAAAAAAAAACCCTGAAGATACTATAATGAATAATTTGCACTGGCAGGGAGAGGAACAAAATGACCTACTGTAAATAGTCTTTCCTATCTAATTTCTATGAATTCTACTGAATACATTTTAATGAACTTGCATTCAACTAAGCACAGCTTCTTAGAATGAGACAATGCACTGGTACCTCACGGTAGCAAGGCAAACTTCAGTGCATCACTGACATTAAGCCCACTTGGTTTCATCAAAGGGCAATCACCATACTAAAAGAACAATGATTTTGAGCACCTAATCATAGGGAAGACTGTATTTACCATTAAGTGTAGTATACTAGCTGTACAGATCCATAAACTTGAACATGCATGAACTTTCTGCACCAGTTGAAACGCTCTAGAACAGTGCTACTCAAAGTGGTGGTCCGCAAGCCATCAGCTGCCAGTCTGCATGCACATTGGGGAAAAAGGTTGCCTGTCTCCCACCTCAGATAGCTTGAGAAGCACTGCTCTAGAACAGTGTTTTTCAGTCTAATTTGCTGACTCCTAAAAATTTTCAAATGGAGGTGCAGACCCCTTTGGAAATGTTATAGGTTCAAAACCACTGTTCTAGAAACATGTAGGAGCAGCATGTGCGCTCCCTTGTGAAACCTGAAGTTTGCACCTAGGGTTATGGGGGGGGAAGCAGAAATACAAGGTGAATAGTCTGGATCTATATTAACAATCTAGCCCAATAAATGAAGGTTTCTTGCTTGTAATTGGAGATTCTTTGAGATGTGGGGTCCCTATTTGTATTCCACATGCAGGTATGCATGAACACCACGCACTTGAGACTGGTAAAGCCTTCCAAGTAGCAACCCTTGGTCCACCCCTGTGCCCTGGTTCTCCTTGTGCTCTATACTGAGGGCATAAGGGGAGGCATAAACCAGTCACCTCTGAAGTTCATTCTCTACCACAAATCCAAGTATGATCCAAAGCAGAGGGAAAGGAGAGCGGGTAGTGGAATACAGATAGGGACCACACATCTCAAAGAGCCTCTAGTTACAGGTAAGTAACGTTTATTTCCTCAAGTCCTGGTTCCTATGTGTATTCCACAAATCAGTGACTGGCAAGTAGTACTCAAACAGAAAGGGTGCAAGGATGCAGGCAGCATAGATGCCTGTAACAATGGAAACCCTAAGGTTGCATCAGCAGAAGAGGCTTGGACCAATGCATAATGTCTTGTGAAAGCATAGCTGTTACTCCTGGTTGCCCCCTTAATGTCCAGCATAGGAACATCTCAAAGAGATGGTGCTGTTCCTGCCTGTGCTCTAGTGAAATGCTCCCAGGTAGGGAGATGCATCAACTGATAGCAAAGGAGAATATAGCCAGATATCCATGTAAGAGTTTGAACAGTAAGAGTCTTGAGTAGTCCGTGCTTCGTCTGCTACAGCAACAAATAGTCTAGGTGATTTCTTAACAGGTTTTGTTCTTTGCAGGTTGAACACTATTGCTTGTTCTGACATTGAAAGAATGAAGTCTCCTCTCCAAAAGGATGCGGCTTCAGTAAGAATATTGGTAAGTGAATTGGTTTGTGTGTAACTCAGAAATTACCTTCAGAATGAATTCTGGGTGGAGGCCAAGGGGTAACTTCTCTTTATGAAATGTAGTCACTGGGGCAGGTTGGCCCCAAGTGATCCCAAGCTCACCTCTCCCTATTTGGCCGACATAATGGCAACCTGGAAGGCAACTTTTATAGATAGATGGGACATCAAGCACAGGGCCAATAGTTAGAAAGATGGCCCAGTAAGTGATGAAAGTAGGAGACTGAGTAGTAAGTTCCGTCACACCCTTTAGACATCTGGTTGTTACCACAAGTAAAAAAAATAGAATAGCCATTACCAGAGGATGAAATGGACTAATTTGGCTAGGTTGATATCCAATGAGCTAACAGAGAAACCATACGTCTTCAGAGTGAGGAGGTAGTCTAAAACTGCAGAAATACCTGCTGACCCTGATCACCAATTCTGTTGCACTCACATAGAAAAGGGTGATCTTAAGGTGTTGCTGCTTGGATCTTTCCATGGCTGCTTGTTCTACTAGGAATTGGGGGCAGGGTGTGAGAATAAGAATACTGCCCCTTTTACACAGACAAAATGTTTTTCAACCCTTTTAGGGGTAGGAGTACATATTGCCAGTGTACATCTAGCTGGTTCCATAACAGCTTCATTCACCAAGAGAGCTACCCTGTTGGGTTCTGCAGACTGCAGGATATCTAAGAGCTTCTGCTGCGTATCTTGGACTTCTAATAGAAAGTGAAGTTTTACCACCATCCTCTGCAAGAGTTCTTAATATTGCCTATGGTAATATGGTTCCAGCTCTTCATCTTCCTCCTCCATGTAATCCTATGGAGTTGAGTGCTATTGTCTAGGAGAAGAGGGATTATGTGACTATCTAGTAGAGCACATGTATCTAAGGAGTGTGCATAAGGATCCTCTGGACACCAACAGGGCCAGTAAGAAGGATCAAAGGCTAGTTCAGGGGGCCCCCAAGGCATTGGGTACCAGCAATCTCCTGGAGGGTAATCCTGCTTGGGCACAGGACAGGTCCAAGAAATACCTATGTGGGGGGGAGGCAGGAGGATAGTTTATCTTGGACATCCATTTCAGCCAATGGGAAGGCTGGATCCTGCTTTAATCAGTGGCACCATCAAAGCTGGTGAGAGGAAGCCCTGGCTCACAGATGGATTAGGAAAGTAATTTCTTCTCCTTGAGGTTGTATCCTCTTCTGGGGTTTCCCTGAGAAGGACTAGGCAGAAAAGCAGAAGAGACTGTGGGTCCAGGAGTGCAAAGATACTATCCCAGAGGGTATTTGTCTCAGCCAATCCAGGAGTACAAGGATCCCAGTTGTTGGATCTGTCAAAATCCATGCCATGTCAGACTTAGTGGTCGGTGGTCTTTACAGGTTCAGTCCAGTACCAAGGTGAAAGAAAGAGTACCTCATTTGGAGCTCTTGGTTGTTACAGTTGTCAGTCCTTCAGTTTGTTAGAGGTCATGGCCAGCACTAGTGTTTGTTACCAAGGTTAGTATCATTGGGGCTTTACTCCTGAACATTTTCCCTTCATGGATGGGAGGCTTAAAACGACTCAAGTCCTTGGGACCCGTGTGCAAAGGCTCATCCAACTTGGAAGTTAGAGAGGAATCCTTCTCCTTCAAGCAGGCTTAAAGGGGGAATCTGATTTTATGCTTGCAAAAGCACTTCCTAGTTTCATGAGATGCCCAAGAGTGTCTGTAGATCAATCTGATCCAGTCTGCTCCAGAGCTCATGCTCGGAGGGTGTGTTGCTTGAGGACAGCAGCTGAGGTAAAGGGGGAATCTCCGCAGACTGGATCTGACTGACTGTCTCATGGCTTTTTCCCTGAGGAACTTCTTCACTTGAAACGCTCGTCTCTCTCTGCTCCGGGATGGGAAGGAGTAACAGATACTGCGCCTGACTGAGATATGAGCAAGCTGAAGGCACCAAAGGTAGTAGTAACTTACAAAGAGCAAGGGCAGGGGCCAGTTTCTGAATCCCAGAATTTTGTGCATAGTACTACTCCCAAAAATAGGCAGAGAGGGTCCTCAGGGTGTGGACAAACTCAGCTACAATAAGTATATAAAATATTACAAAAAAATCTCCACTAAAACTATATACAATTATATTTACAGGAATGAAGACAATGAGAGGATAGTTCCAGACACATTTCAGAGTAGTAGCCGTGTTAGTCTGTATTCGCAAAAAGAAAAGTAGCTCACGAAAGCTTATGTTCTAATAAATTTGTTAGTCTCTAAGGTGCCACAAGTACTCCTTTTCTTTTTCCAGACACAGAATTCCAACTCAGAGCATGTGGTGGCAAGGAGGAACTGAAGAGGGAGCCAGCCCCCACCTCCTCTTAAATCCTCTGTACAGATCATGAGAAAAACCAGAGCACAGGGATGGACCAACAGATGCTACTTGCAAGATTTTCCAGTCTCGTTCACATGTAGGCTAGTAACCCTTTTTCCTCAGAGTACTATCAACAGAACAACCTCACAAAGTTCAATATCAGAAGCAAGTTCCCCATATACCAGGAGACAACTCAAAGTGACATCGAACCCTGCTAGAACAGATGCAAAACCTGCAGACATATCTCTACTGTTACAATGATCAATACTGCCCCAAAATACACCTTTCAATATTACATGCTTATCACAACATATGGCATACCTCATCCAGTGCACCAAATGCCCCAACTATGAGGGTGAAACCAGACAATCATCATGCTCTTCAATGAGCTCACACAGAAAAATGGTAAAAAGGCAAAAACCCACTACCACTGGTGGGTGGACACTTTTCAAAGCAATCACTCCATACCTAATCTTTCATTACTTCTCCTCAGGGGAAACCTGCAGAACACTTTCAAAAAACAAGCCTGGGAACTTGAATTCATAGCTCTGCTAGACACAAGAAAACATGGATTTAACAAGGACACTGGTCTTATGGCTCATTACAACAATTTAACAGACAACACCACCTGCTATCCCTCAATTATCCACTTCAAACCCTTTATGGATAACAATCTAACCCCCCATTACCCACTTCATTTCAGGTGACCGACTCCAAAATCTTGCACCTTCTGTTTATCAATCTATCCCAACCTGTATTTAGCTCAGGCATACCGCTTCCTTCCCTTGTCCTGAAAAAAAGCGCTCTGTGGCTCGAAAGTTTGTACCTTCCAACAAGCACTACAAACAATTAAAAATAGGAATCTGGCTAGGATACCAAGATAAACCTCTAATCTTTGTAAAAAAGAAAAACTGGTTATTTAATGACCAGCCGACAAGTGCACTCAGTCCTACTTCTTGTTCAGCCAAATCAATAAGAAAAATAACTTTGCATTTACGGGAGATATGCTATCCGCTTCTTATTTACAATGTCACCTGAAAAGTGAGAACAGGTGCATGGTACTTTTGTAGCCAGCACTGCAAGGATTTTACATGCCAAATATACTAAACATTCGTATGCCCCATCATGCTTCAGCCAGGCTGGGGCTGTACTGGCCAGGCAGCACTGCTCTGGCTGGGCGGTGAGGCTGGGGCCCCTATGGCTGGCACGGGGCTGCTGGGACTGGCCAGCCCGGAGGTTAGATGTCCTCTAGATTAACCAGTAGACTAATGCTTACTGGTTAACATTTTACATCCCTAATTGCAAGGTATTTACATGCCAGCTATGCTAAACATTCATGCTTTGGCCACCATTCCAGAGGACATGCTTCCATGCTGACAATGCTCATTAACAAAATATCACGTTAATTAAATTTCTGACTGAACTCCTTGGGGGAGAACTGTATGTCTCCTCTGTTTTACCCACATTCTGCCCTATATTTCATGTTATAGCAGTCTCTGATGATGACTCAGCACATTGTTCATTTCAAGAACGCTTTCATTTCAAAATCGCAAAGATTTGTCAAATGTGAGATTTTTAAAAAGATAGCTACAGTACTCGATGCAAGGTTTAAGAATCTAAAGTGCCTTCCAAAATCTGAGAGGGATGAGGCATAGAACATGCTTTCAGAAGTCTTAAAAGACCAACACTCCAATGCAGAAACTACAGAACCCAACCCACCAAAAAAGAAAATCAAACTTCTGCTGGTGGCATCTGACTCAGATGATGAAAATGAACCACCAGACTGCACTGCTTTGGACTGTTATCAAGCAGAATTAGTCATCAGCATGTATGCATGTCCTCTGGAATGGTGGTTGAAGCATGAAGGGACATATGAATCTTTAGCGCTGCAACGCTCAACCTGGGAGTTGAGACCCCTCAGGAGGTCATAATGTTATTACAGGGGGCTGGGGGGCTTGTGGTCACAAGCTGTCAGCCTCTACCCCAAACCAGCTTTGCCTCCAGCACTTATAATGGTGTTAAATATATTTTAAGAAGTGTTTTTAATTAGGGTTGTCAAGCGATTAAAAATTAATTGGGATTAATTGCACGGTTAAGCTAATAGAATACCATTTATTTCATAGCATCATAGAAGATTAGGGTTGGAAGAGACTTCAGGAAGTCATCTAGTCCAACCTCCCTGCTCAAAGCAGGACCAACCCCAACTAAGTCATCCCAGCCAGGGCTTTGTCAAGCCAGACCTTAAAAACCTCTAAGGATGGAGATTCCATTACCTCCCTAGGTAACCCATTCCGAATCTGTCCTATCTCAGGGCCTCTCCTTTTGCCCCTCCACCCCCACGAACAGGATACAGTTCTGTGGTGACCTAGAATCCTATTTTTGACATCTCTGACTCAAGGAATATTTCCAACACACCTCTAGCCAACATATTAACCCACAGGGACCTTCCTACCAACACTACAAAAAAGAATTCTGGGTGGACTCCTCCTGAAGGTCGAAATAACAGACTGGACTTCTATATAGAGTGCTTCCGCCGATGTGCACGGGCTGAAATTGTGGAAAAGCAGCATCACTTGCCCCATAATCTCAGCCGTGCAGAACACAATGCCATCCACAGCCTCAGAAACAACTCTGACATCATAATCAAAAAGGCTGACAAAGGAGGTGCTGTCGTCGTCATGAATAGGTCGGAATATGAACAAGAGGCTACTAGGCAGCTCTCCAACACCACTTTCCACAAGCCATTACCCTCTGATCCCACTGAGGGTTACCAAAAGAAACTACAGCATTTGCTCAAGAAACTCCCTGAAAAAGCACAAGAACAAATCCGCACAGACACACCCCTGGAACCCTGACCTGGGGTATTCTATCTGCTACCCAAGATCCATAAACCTGGAAATCCTGGACGCCCCATCATCTCAGGCATTGGCACCGTGACAGCAGGATTGTCTGGCTACGTCGACTCCCTCCTCAAGCCCTCCGCTCCCAGCTATCTTCGAGACACCACTGACTTCCTGAGGAAACTACAATCCATCGGTCATCTTCCTAAAAACACCATCCTAGCCACTATGGATGTAGAAGTCTTCTACACCAACATTCCACACAAAGATGGACAAGCCATCAAGAACAGTATCCCCGATAATGTCACGGCTAACCTGGTGGCTGAACTTTGTGACTTTGTCCTCACCCATAACTATTTCACATTTGGGGACAATGTATATCTTCAAATCAGCGGCACTGCGATGGGTACCCGCATGGCCCCACAGTATGCCAACATTTTTATGGCTGACTTAGAACAACGCTTCCTCAGCTCTCGTCCCCTAATGCCCCTATTCTACTTGCGCTACATTGATGACATCATCATCCGGACCCACGGAAAAGAAGCCCTTGAGGAATTCCACCATGATTTCAACAATTTCCATCCCACCATCAACCTCAGCCTGGACAAGTCCTCACAAGAGATCCACTTCCTGGACACTACAGTGCTAATAAGTAATGGTCACATAAACACCACCCTATATCGGAAACCTACTGACTGCTATTCCTACCTACATGCCTCTAGCTTTCATCCAGATCACACCACACAATCCATTGTCTACAGCCAAGCTCTACGATATAACTGCATTTGCTCCAACCCCTCAGACAGAGAAAAATGCCTACAAGATCTCTATCATGCATTCTTACAACTACAATACCCACCTGCTGAAGTGAAGAAACAGATTGACAGAGCCAGAGGAGTACCCAGAAGTCACCTACTACAAGACAGGCCCAACAAAGAAAATAACAGAACACCACTAGCCATCACCTTCAGCTCCCAACTAAAACCTCTCCAATGCATCAAGGATCTACAACCTATCCTGAAGGACGACCCATCACTCACAGATCTTGGGAGACCAGCCAGTCCTTGCTTACAGACAGCCCCCCAACCTGAAGCAAATACTCACCAGCAACCACACACCAGAACCACTAACCCAGGAACCTATCCTTCCAACAAAGCTCGTTGCCAACTCGGTCCACATATCTATTCAGGGGACACCATCATAGGGCCTAATCGCATCAGCCACACTGTCAGAGGCTCGTTCACCTGCACATCTACCAATGTGATATATACCATCATGTGCCAGCAATGCCCCCCTGCCATGTACATTGGTCAAACTGGACAGTCTCTACATAAAGGAATAAATGGACACAAATCAGACGTCAAGAATTATAACATTCAAAAACCAGTTGGAGAACACTTCAATCTCTCTGGTCACTCGATTACAGACCTAAAGGAGGCAATACTTCAACAAAAAAAACTTCAAAAACAGACTCCAACGAGAGACTGCTGAATTGGAATTAATTTGCAAACTGGATACAATTAATTTAGGCTTGAATAGAGACTGGGAGTGGATGGGTCATTACATAAATGAAAACTACTTCCCCATGTTATTTCTCCCCCCCTCCCCGCACTGTTCCTCAGACGTTCTTGTTAACTGCTGGAAATGGCCCACCTTGATCATCACCAAAAAAGGTTTTCCTCCTTTCCCCCCTCCTTCCTGCTGGTAATAGCTCATCTTAAGTGATCACTCTCCTTACAGTGTGTATGATAAAACCCATTGTTTCATGTTCTCTGTGTGTATATAAATCTCCCCACTGTATTTTCCACTGAATGCATCCAATGAAGTGAGCTGTAGCTCATGAAAGCTTATGCTCAAATACATTTGTTAGTCTCTAAGGTACCACAAGTACTTTTCTTTTTTGCGAATACAGACTAACACAACTGCTACTCTGAAACCTATTGAAATAATATCTCAATATCCAACCTAAACCACCTCCACTGCAATTTGAGACAATTGCTCCTCGTTCTGTCATCTGCCACCACTGAGAACAGCCTAGCTCAATCCTCTTTGGAACTCCCCCCCTTCAGGTAATTTAAAAGGCTGCTATCAAATCCCCCCTCACTCTTCTCTTCTGCAAACTAAAGCCCAGTTCCCTCAGCCTTTCCTTTTAAGTCATGTGCCCCATCCCCCTAATCATTTTCGCTGCCCTCTGCTGGGCTCTCCAATTTGTCCACATCCTTTCTATAGTGGGGGGGGCCCAAAACTGGATGCGGTACTCCAGATGTGCCTTACCAGTGCCAAAAAGAGGGGAATAATCACTTCCCTCGATCTGCTGGCAACACTCCTACTAATGCAGCCCAATATGCTGTTAGCCTTCTTGGCAACAAGGGCACACTTGATTCATATCCAGCTTCACATCCACTGTAATCCTCAAGTCCTTTTTTGCAGAACTGCCCCTTAGCCAGTCAGTTCCCAGCCTGTAGCTGTTCAACTCAGCACTCGTCCTTGAACCTCAGATTTCTTTTGGCCCAATCCTCCAATTTGTCTAGGTGACTCTGGACCCTATTGCTACTCTCCAGCTTACCTACCTCTCCCCCCAGCTTAGTGTCAACCGCAAACTTGTTGGAGGTGCAATCCATCCCATCATCCAGATCATTAATAAAGATGTTGAACAAAACCAGTCCCAGGACCAACCCCTAGGGCACGCCACTTGATACTGTCTACTAACTAGACATCAAGCCATTGATCACTACTCATTGAGCCCAGTCTGTATAAATGTTTTTGGATGCTTTCTACTTTTTCAAACACTGATTTCAATTACAACACAATACAAACTGTACAATGCTCACTTCATATTTATTTTTGATTACAAATATTTGCACTGTAAAAAAGAAAATAGTATTTTTCAATTCTCCTAATAAAGAGATTATTCTACAGTACTTGTATCATGAAAGTTGAACTTACAACTGTAGAATTATGTACCAAAAAAATTGCATTCAAAAATAAAACAATGCAAAACTTTACAGCCTACAAGTCCAACCAGTTCTACTTCTTGTTCAGCCACTCGCTCAAACAAATTTGTTTACATTTGCAGAAGATAATGCTGCCTGCTTCTTGTTTACAATGTCACCTGAAAGTGAGAACAGGTGGTCACATGGCACTGTTGTAGCCGGCATCACAAGATATTTACATGCCAGATGCACTAAAGATTCACATGTCCCTTCATGCTTCAACCACCATTACAGAGGACATGCGTTCATGCTGATGACAGGTTTTGCTCAAGAACAATCCAAAGCAGTGTGGACCGACGCATGTTCATTTTCATCATCATGAGTCAGATACCACCAGCAGAAGTTTGATTTTCTTTTTTGCTGGTTCGAGTTCTGTAGTTTCCACATCTTTTAAGACGTCTGAAAGCATGCTCCACACGTCATCAGTCTCAAATTTTGGAAGGCACTTCAGATTCTTAAATTTCTGGTCAAGTGCTGTACCTATCTTTAGAAATCTCACATTCGTACCTTCTTTGCATTTCGTCAAATCTGCAATGAATGTGTTCTTAAAAACAAAGATGTGCTGGGTCATCATCCAAGACTACTATAAATATGAAATCTATGGCAGAATGTGGGTAAAACAGAGCAGGAGACGTACAGAATTCTCCCCCAAGGAGTTCAGTTGCAAATTTAAACATTTTTTTAAATGAGCCTCATCAGCATGGAAGCATGTCCTCTGGAACAATGGCCGAAGCATGAAGAGGCACATGAATCTTTAGTGCATCTGGCATGTAAATATCTTGCAATGCCAGCTACAACAGTTTTACACTGTTTTGTTTTTGAGTGTTATGTCAAAAAACTACATTTGTAATCTGCACTTTCACTACAAAGAGATTGCACTACAGTACTTTTATGAGGTGAATTGAAAAATACTCTTTTATCTATCATTTTTACGGTGCAAATATTTGTAATAAAAATATAAAGTGAGCACTGTACACTTCGTATTGTGTTGTAATTGAAATCAATATTTGCAAATATAGAAAACATCTAAAAATATTTAAATAAATGGTATTCCATTAACAGCGCAATTAATTGCAATTTTTTTTTTAATTGCTTGACAGCCCTAGTAGTAACATTTACTCATTCCTCCATGAACAAAGTCATTCACTATGAATCAAAAGGACTATGGAGATATTAACGCTGATCTGCAGAGGGAAAATAGGAGGCTTGTGTTTGGGGGGTTTTTTTGGTTTGTTTTTTTAAAACTAGTGTAGAGAAACCCTGAATAATGGTGATAGTAGGGAACCTAAGGGGGAAAGGAAAGAAGATAAGAAAGACTAGCAGGAAGACCAATTAGAAATTCAGGTCTATAGATTATGGACAACTTTAAAGATGACAAGCACCAAGGAAATTAAACCTGATTAAATGAAAAAAACTTCTGTCTGCAAAAGGGTTATTGCTGAGACCAAATATTTTAATTTAATAGGGAGAAAACCTCTCTTAAGGATTCAACATATCCCTTCAATTGAGGGCTAAGAAAAACTCCCAATGTACACTAGTTTCATCTCCATGAAGTCATCCAACATAAGAAGGGAAGATAGAAATTTACTATGGTCAGTTGTAAAAAAAAAAAAAAAAAACAGTCAAAGAAGTGCACAAGTCCAAATCCACCCCACACCTACATGCTTGCAGGTACCCTTTAGCTTAAACTTGAATTTTTTTGGGAGATAAAGGGTGGAGCAGCATTTTACAGCAGAAGTCTACTTACCATCACCCTGCATATCTGAAGTCCATAGTGTCAGGTTATCACGTAACAACTGCATGATAAGCGTAGAGTCTTTATAACTTTCTTCACTCAGTGTATCCAGTTCTGCAATAGCATCATCAAAAGCTGCTTTTGCCAACCTACAAATATTAATCAGATTAATATACAAGATGTCATAAAACAAACACCTATAAAGGTATCCAGCTTAACTTGTTTATTGAACAAACAAGATTTTTTAAATTCAGTTAACGAGACCACACCTACAGCTTTTAGGTAAAATTTTCAAAAGCACCTAAATACTTAACAGCTTACATCCCATTGACTTTCAAAGTCACTTGGATGCTATGTCACAGGGTGACACTGGGCCTTTAATAAAGCGAGAGCCAATGCTCCTATGCCTCATCAGCTAACTCCAATTGAGCTTAAAAGAGGGTACCTGGGACTTAGAGAGAAGAGACCAAGTCAGTGAGGGCTCACTTAAGATCACCCACTGAGTCAACTGGGAAAGGGACAGGTGAGCTGCCAGAGCCAGAAGACTATGTGGTTCCCTGGAGAAGACTCAAGGCAGGCGAGAGCAAGAGAGATTTGTTGGTTAGCATCCCTGATCCAGGGCTGGATGCCAGACAGCGGCAGAGGGAGGTGCTTGCTGGCTCTAAGTCAGAGAGCCAAAGGCAAGGGCTGAAGACAGGGGAGCAGCAGAGAAGCATACCAGCTGATGTTTCCAGACCAGAAAGCTGGATACAGGGGAACAATGAGAGGGCCAGGGGAGTGAGGGATGCTCCAAGGTAAAGATGAGCTTTCAGCGAAGAGTTTGTGGGCATTCCCACTGATAAGAGTGGGGTGGCACTCTAGCTGGAAGGGCTGAGGCGGCTGTCCTGGCAGAGGAGAACTGACAAAGAGTCCAGGTGTGGCTGAAGACACTGGTGTATGATATACGTCACACTGAGGGACAAGGCATCTTGGGATTTTAGTGACTACTTGCACTGTGATGACAAATGGACTATGGGGTGGGATGTTCTGGACCATTTGTACAATGTTTTTTTATCATAAACTGGTTCCAAGGAGGGCTGTTTGAGCAGGACAGCATGAAAAGAGTTACTAGGGATTCTGAAAGGGGAATGGAGGCAGGCACACAGATTGTGCCATGGCCTGCCACAGGAGGGTGCTCCAGCTGGGGCTACCCTCTTATACACTAGATCCTGCTGTATATTGAAAATAAAAATTCACTGCTTTATTAGTAAACTTGAAAATAGATTTAATGGCCTTTAATTAAAAACTGTAATTGCTTTAATTTAGGGCTGTCAATTAAATCAGTTAACTCATTCAATTAACAAAAAAATTAATCCGCTGATTTTTTTTAATGGCACTGTTAAATACCAATTGAAATTAAATATTTTTGGATGTTTTTCTATATATTTTCAAATATACCAATTTCAATTACAACACAAAATATGAAGTGTACACTGCTCACTATATTTTTTTATTACAAATATTTGCACTGTAAAAACAGAATTTTTCAGTTCACCTCATACAATTACTGTAGTGCCATCTCGATCATGAAAGTGCAATTTACAAATGTAGATTTGAGTTACATAACTGCACTCAAAAACAAAAACAATCTAAAACTTTAGAGTCTACAAGTCCACTCAGTCCTACTTGTTCAGCCAATCGTTAAAACAAGTTTGTTTACATTTATGGAAGATAATGCTGCCCACTTATTTGCATTGTCACCAGAAAGTGAGAAAAGGCGTTTGCATGGGACTTTAGTAGCCCACATTGCAAGTAGGGATGTAAATACTGTTTAAAAAAGTTAACGACTGAAACAATTAAAAAATTACATTTAAACGGTTAACCGATTAAAGGGCCGGCCAGGCTGTCGCAGCACTGGCCAGGCTGCACTGCTCTGGCCGGGCGGTGCAGCTGGGGCCTCGCTGGCTGGCACGGGGCTACTGAGACCGGCCAGCCCAGAGGTTAATGTCCTCTAGGTAAACCAGTAGACTAATGCTTACTGGTTAACATTTTACATCCCTAATTGCAAGGTATTTACATGCCAGCTATGCTAAACATTTGTATGCCCCTTCATGCTTCAGCCACCATTCTAGAGGACATGCTTCCATGCTGATGAGGCTCATTAAAAAAAATGCGTTAATTAAATTTGTGACTGATCTCTGGGGGGGAGTGGGGGGGAAAGGCGCATTGTACTTCTCTGGCTCTATTTTACCTGCATTCTGCCATATATTTCATGTTATTGTAGTCTCAGATGACGACCCAGCACACGTTCATTTTAAGACTACTTTTGCTGCAGATTTGACAAAACACAAAGAAGGTACCAATGTGAGATTTCTAAATAAAGCTACAGCAGTCAACTCAAGATTTAAGACTCTGAAGTGCCTTCCAAAATCTGAGAGGGATGAGGTGTGGAGCAGATCATGCTTTCAGAAGTCTTAAAAGAGCAACACTGATGAGAAAATTACAGAACCTGAACACCCTCCCCCCCCCCCCCCCCACACACAAAGAGACTCAACCTTCTGCTGGTGGGATCTGACTCAGATAATGAAAATGAACATGTGTCAGTCTGCACTGCTTTGGATTGTTAGCAAGCAAAACCCATCATCAGCATGGACAGATGTCCTCTGGAATGGTGGTTGAAGCATCAAGGGACATGTGAATCATTAGTGCATCTGGCATGTAAATATCTTCCAACACCAGCTACAACAGTGGCATGTGAATAGTTGTACTCATTTTCAGGTGACATTGTGAACAAGAAGCAGGCAGCATTATCTTCTACAAATGTAAACAAACTTGTTTGAGTGATTGGCTGAACCAAAAATAGGATTGAGTGGACTTGTAGGCTCTAAAGTTTTATACTGTTTTATTTTTGAATGCAGTTATTTTTTGTACATAATTCTGCATTTCTAAGTTCAACTTTCACAATAAAGAGATTATACTACAGTACTTGTATTAGGTGAACTGAAAAATACTATTTATTTTGTTTTTTACAGTGCAAATATTTGCAATAAAAATATAAAGTGAGCACTGTACACTTTGTATTGTTATAATTTAAATCAATATATTTGAAAATGTTGAACACATCTAAAAATATTTAAAAATAGAATACCATTTATTTAACAGCGTGATTAATCGAGATTAATTTTTTTAATTGCTTGACAGCCCTACTTGAAGTATTCATCCCTGAAAAGTTAAGTTCATATTTTTACAAATTAGTTAACCACTCTCTGCTTTGTCACTTTTGTGTTTCTCCCAAATAATCTCCTCCCAAATAAATGAATTAATCTGTACTCCTTGAATGCGCGCCAACTCCTGAATGAATTAAAAGATGCACACGATAGAGCCCTAACACTGGGTGAAGTTTCAGGGCTTCTCTTCTGTGCCTATGTGGTTAATTTATTAGAAAGTTTTTCAACTTATATACAGCAGAAAACAAGGAAACCCACCATATTGCTCAAAAGGCGCAGATATTCAAATTTGCAAGCTATATGTGCTACCACTGTAGCTGATTTTATATTTAAGAAACCTTCCAATCTCCTCAGACATTACTTACCTGCAGGCACGGTCAGGGGAATTAAGAATTTCATAGTAAAATACAGAGAAGTTGAGAGCAAGACCTAAGCGGATGGGATGTGTTGGCGGAAGTTCTGTCATTGCAATATCACTAGCTGCTTTATAAGCCACCAGGCTATTCTCTGCAGCCTCCTTCCTGTCATTTCCTGTGGCAAACTCAGCTAGGTACCTGTGGTAGTCCCCTTTCCTGAAAGAGTAAAGAGCAGAGATTCAGGATTCCTTGATTTCACATTAATTGTTGGGGGATGGGGGGGAAGACAGTTAATGTTGATAATTGTACATCAATAAATTGGTACGTGATTTTTAAGAACGCAAGACAATCAGCCATGGAAGACAGTGTGAATAAGGAAGTCCTGTGTCCCTTTTTGAAGTAACTAAAACCATAGTACTCCTATAAAAAACTGCTACCCAGTTACTTGCAGAGTATCTATGACTGAATGAGTTTCATTGACGTTCCCAAGTTACTGAGACAATTTTCCAGTCCAGAAAGAAGAATTCCACCATTAGAAGCCATCCTGGACCTTTTTACAAGTACCAGGAAATGCCTGAGAACATGAAATGGAGACTCACCCACTGGTCAATATCACTCAGAGGCCTGATCTACACTGTGTGATGTAGTTAGGTCTACCTAACCCCCACTGTAGATGCAACTAGATCAATGAAAAATTCTTTTGTTGATCTAGCTACCACTTCTCCAGTGAATGGATTTACTAGAGCAATGGAAAAATCCTCCCATCACTTTAGCAGAAGTCTACACTGTAGTGCTCAATTCCTTCTCGGTGCTGGATAAACATACAGGTGTCCATGCTGACATTAGCTACCTCTGATGTCATGAATGTTCTAGTCTATCTACATATTCTATTAGGAGTGGATGGGTCTGCCCTTAGGTGGTTTCATTCCTCAAGCTCAGAGGGTAGTAGGAGGCACCGCTCTTCTGTCCCTAGGGCTTTTACTTTGTCATACTTACTAGTCAACATAAAGTAGGCCATTAGGAGGGCAAGTAAAGAGATCAGGCTTAAAGGTCCTTCACAATATGCTAAAAGAAAAGGAGTACTTGTGGCACCTTAGAGACTAACAAATTTATTAGAGCGTAAGCTTTCGTGAGCTACAGCTCACTCCCCTCTGTTTTTTCCACTAAATGCATCTGATGGAGTGAGCTGTAGCTCACGAAAGCTTATGCTCTAATAAATTTGTTAGTCTCTAAGGTGCCACAAGTACTCCTTTTCTTTTTGCGAATACAGACTAACACGGCTGCTACTCTGAAACCTGTCACAATATGCTGATGACACTCTTATCTAGTTCCATCTCATTCAGTTCAGATTACCTCAGATACATATGTAACATCATATGGAATACTGAGTATTCCAGACAGTCCATGAAGATATATGAAAACTAGAAGTATAAACACAAATAAATAAAAAAACAAATAATGAAATTTGCTAATTTTTGCAATCCACCTAAGCTTGCAGCAAGCCGCCTCCACCCCAGAAGTACACCTCAGAAAGGCTATGTGGATGGGTAAAAAGAAAATGTAAAGTTATTAAAATTCATATAAAAACTAAGTGAAAGTTTACAACAATTAAATTACTTACAACTATAATAAAAGAAACACCACACAATTCAACATATCTATATTTAAAGGTAACAAAGAATTGCCTGGTATTATGTAGTATTTAAGAAAAAAAGTACATCATAATTAGCAACTATCATGATGGGTATGGACAAGGGGCTGAACTTAAGTTAGATATGCAATTTTAATGTTTGCATTCCTTAATTTAAATATTTAGGTATGTTCAATTAACCTAGTTTTTATGTATTATACACAGTTTACACAGAAAGCACTGAATGGTTCAGGGCATTGCTAATGGGGGTAAATACAGCCTATCACTTATTCAAGACCAATTACCAGTGTATAGTAATTAAAATTTGTTTCCACTTGAGTGCTGTTTGGTGGTCTTAATACAGTTTATCTAGTTGGCAGGCATCCACGAGAAAGTGTACCCTCACAATCAGTCACTGAACCTCTTGTTGGTGTTCAAAACAAGGACTAACCGGACACAATGACCAAACCATCATCTTATTTCTTGAAGTAAGCAAAGTGGTAGGACAGAGTGGAGAGGACTACATTTCCACAATACAGCAGTACCTATTCCATGGCTGTAAAATTTTAATTTCCATGGCTGTTAATCTGGCACCAGTACCGAATTCACATTTCAATATTTTATGCAAACTATAAGGATGGCACTTGCCCAAAGCCCACAAGTCACCTACATTTTATAATAGAAAACCTTGGACTCGCCCGTGTTAGCTGCTGGAATGAGGTGTTTGTCCAGTACATCCAGAATGTCACAACAGATTAACTTCAGCTCAGTCTCAACCTGGGGGAGAGAGAAGGAGAAGGGGGGAAAAAAGCAAAGATTAACAAAGATGATTTAATAGTATAAAGAGAAACAAGAAATATTCAATCCCAAATGCTGAAAATAGGAAGAATAATCCAGTTTAGATAGGAACTAGCGTTTGTGTACAAGAGTCCAACTTCTTTTGGACAGTATTAAAAAGACCATAGCTTCACCAAACAGTCAAAATCAAAAAAGAGGGGAAAAGATGATGCAGAAGTTCCTAACTACAGCAAAGACATTTTCCCAATATACTGTATCTTATTTTTCAGTTTTTAAAACTACCTCGGGGCCGGTCTTCTCTGGGCACAGGTACAGATTTTAAAAGTTATAAATATTAACTAGATTCAGGGAGACTCATCTCACAATGCAGTAGTTCTTAACCAGGAATCCAGGGCCCCCTGGGGGGGCCGCAAGCAGGTTTCAGAGGATCCGCAAAGCAGGATTGGCATTAGACTTGCTGGGGCCCAGAGCAGAAAGCTGAAGCCCCACCACTTGGGGTTGAAGCTCAGAGGCCCGAGCCCCTCCACTCGGGGCTGAAGCTGAAGCCTAAGCAATTTAGCTTCATGGGGCCCCCTGTGGCATGGGACTCTGGGCAGTCATCCTGCTTGCTGCCCGCTAAAGCTGGTCTTTGCTTTTATATGCAGAAAAACAGTTGTTGTGGCACAAGGGGGCCGTGGAGTTTAACAGGACGTTGCAGGCCCCCAGAAAGAAAAAGATTGAGAATCCCTGACATAACGAACAGCAAATAGGCAGTTAGAAGCCTGAACTTTGACAATACTAGACCAAGGCAGGAAGTAAATTCAGAGTCAAGGCGCCTGCCACCAACACTAAGATGTTCAAATCTACAGATTACTTTGAGAGAATCAGCAGAATTCAACTTTTCACAATGTGACAAAGTTCCTCCTCTGCCTTGGTGGGTCTTGCGCTTATTGGCGGATTTGCTTGCCTCGGACATTCACGGCAGCCCTCAGTTTGGCCACTTTTGCTAGTGGCTCAAACTTGCCGTTCACTTAACTAATCTCATCACTGGCCAGCATGGGGAAAAGGAAGGAGAACAATCCCCACAGTCTCTGCTGGTCCACCTAGTGGGTCGGGGGACAGGCCGGGACCTTCCCCTCTGGTGGGGCCCACAGTCCAGGTCAACTCTTCCTGTATCCAACAGGGAATTGGGAGGAACCCAAGCCCGCCTTCTACTCTGGGTTCCAGCCAATGGCCCTGTGGATCACAGCTGTCTACAGTTTCATGTAACACCTGTGTGACAGCTACAACTCCCTGGGCTACTTCCCCATGGCCTCCTCCCAACACCTTCTGTATCCTCACTACAGAAGGCTAATATATCTGCCTTTATCACACTCCTGTAGCCATCTGGCCCGACCCTGTCACAACAGGTACATGAGGGAAGAGATGGTAGCAGGTAGCTGTACCCACATCATACATGCAAAAAAGTCTTTATAATGTGATTACATAAAAGGCTGCAAAAATGATGTATTACCTGTAATTCTGTCTCTCTGAAAATATTTTGCAAGATCTAGACTGGTCTTAGCTTGCTTTTGCAAGACTGGCACAACTTCCCTAGCTCTTCACTTTTTTTTTTTTTTTTTTTTTTTTTTTTAAAAACCACACACACTGGCAAATAACTAATGATGGATAGCAAAGCCAGCTACCCTACTGGTCATCTCATGGCACCCTTTCAGGTTATAAACACCTCCATCAAAGCATTCCATAAATTTCTACTGATTCTTGGAGCTTTGCCTTATAAAGAAAAGCCAACTGAAGATGAACAAGATAAAAAAATATGCCAAAGGGCAGAACCAGATGCTAGAGAAAAACAAAGCCAAAAAAGGTAACCTGTGAAGCATGTGAATCTTGAGACATTCCAAAAGAAAAGAGTAAACAGTCAGCACTAACAAAGCTAAGACCAGCAGTGAGAAGAACACAAGCTGCCAAAAGTTATCGTATTTAAACTAAATTATTCAAATGCAATAGTTACAAGACAGTCTTATGACCACACCATCTACAATTCTCCTGAATTAGAACACATCTGAAAGGCATTTCCTTTGTGATTATATACAATCACATTACAAACATCACAAAGCAAAGACTATTCTCTTTATTTTGTGATGTATTTATTGGGCCTATCGCAGGGCTGGGTGGCCTTGCAATATGATTTCACTCCTGGGGGGAATTCTGCACCACTGCGTAATGCAGAATTTTGCAGAAATTAATGTTGTACGTGCAGAATTTCCTCCCCCCCACCCCCAGAAATGGGCTGCAGTGCTGTTAGCCACCACTAGGGTCCACTGAAACTGGCAGAGCCCAGATTGCACATAGAAAAGACTGCCTGGGGGGAAGAGGAGGGAGATAGAGAGTTCCTGGCAGCTGCAGTTCCCAGTATGCCCTGAGGGAAGGAGAGGGCAGCACACAGGGAACTCCGTACAAGCCTGGGACCGAACGACAGGCTGTTTCTCCCTCTTGATACCTGGGGGAAAGAAGGGCAGAGAAACAGGAACTAGGCTGGTTGTCATAAGGATCTCTAACTCTCTACTCCTGGGGGAATGTGTGTGTCTCTGTATTGTTACAGATACAACTGCCGACAGGTATTTTGAAATAAAATTACCAGAATAATTGAAACTGGTGTGATTATAAAGTGTTATTTTGACAAATAAAATTTGCAGAATTTTAAAATAGTGTGCAGAATTTAATTTTTTGGTGCTGAATGTCTCCAGGAGTAATGATTTGAAGATTATACAGCCTAGCTTTGTCAAAGTCCAAGAAGGAAAGTAAATTCTAAAAGCTAGGGAATCCTTCCAGACTCCAGCCTACTTTGAGCCCTGTGCTGCTTATACCACAAGAGCCTTTTTTTTTTTTGCTGAAGCAGCTCAAGTATGAGCAAAATAAAGGAAGTATTGGTTGCAAATCTGATGGTAGAACACAATTTAGGTGAAAGCGATCATGGAATGTTAGTTTCATAATTCTAAGGAAAGGATGGAGGTAAGAGCAGCAGAACAGGGACAATGGACTTAAATAATGGTTACCTACCTTTCGTAACTTATTCTTTGAGATGTGTTGCTCATGTCCATTCCATTCTAGGTGTGCACGCCCACGTACACAGTTGGAGACTTACTTTAGCAGTATCCGTAGAGCTGGCTGTGGCACCCTCTAGAGTGCCGTGCTCATGCAGCAATATATCAGGTGCCAGCCCTCTCGATTCCTTCTTGCCAGCAACTCTGACAGAGGGATAGGAAATAGAATGGACATGAGCAACCTCTCAAAAGAGAACAGCTACCTTCCTTTCATAACTATTCTCTTCGAGTGCTTGCTCATGTCGATTCCATTCTAGGCGACCTCATAAGCAGTATCTATGGAGGTGGGCTTGGAGTTCACCATTTGGTGGCTTGCAGTACTGCTCTACCAAAGCCAGCATCGTCCTGGGCCTGCTGGGTAAGAACAGTGGGCTGTGAAGGTATGGACCGACTACCAGGTGACCACCATACAGATGTCCAGAATAGGCAGTCGGTCCAAAAAGGCTGCCAAAGAAGCCTGTGTCCTGGTAGAGTGGACGGTGACTATCACCAGTGGTGGCACCTTTGTCTGCATTCTCTTTTGCTATGATCTAGCAATGATCCAGGAGGAAATTCTCTGAATGGAAACAGGTTGACCTTTCATCCTGTCGGCCACAGCAACGAATTCAGTCAACCTACGGAATGGCTTGGTCCTTTCCATATAGATGGCCAGAGCCCTCCTGACATCCAAGGCATGTAACCTGCACTCCTCCTCTGACTTACGAGACTTCAGAAAGATGACCAGTAAGTAAATGTCTTGGCTCAAATAAAACTGAGAGACTACCTTAGGAAGGAAAACCAGTCTTAGCTGCACCGTGTCCTTGTAGAAGACTGCGTAAGTGGTTCTGAAATGAGTGCCCAAATCTCAGATACCCAGCAGGCCGACACCACTACAACCAGGAATGCGACTTTCCAGAAGAGGAGGAGAAGGCGAGAGCAGGAAGCCAGAGGTTCGAAAGGGGGGGGGGGCGCGAAAGGGGGCAAGGAGAGAGAGACGGACAAGCCACAAGAGCACCAGATTTGAGTCCCATAGAGGGACAGGAACCTTGATGTGCGGGTAGAAACGCTCCAGGTCCTTAAGGAATCTGGCTACGATATCCTGGAGAGAAAGCCAACCTGCCTTTGAGTAGTGGGTGGAAGGCCGAGATGGCCGCTAGACAGACCTTGGTGGATGAGTGACAACCCCTGAAGTTTGAGTTGCAGGAGGTAGTCTAGAATGAGCAGCAATGGGGCTCTCTCAGAACAGACCCCCTTATTCGCCATCCAGCAAGTGAATCACTTCCATTTGGCCAGGTAGGTGGCTCTGGTGGAGGGCTTTCCACTGTCCAACAGGACTTGTTGGACCTTGGACAAACGCTGCCGTACTTGCACATTTAGTCTCACACAGCAGCCAAGCTGTCAGATGAAGTGCCACCAGGTTTGGGTGCAGGCAACTGCCATGGTTCCGGGACAACAGGTCCACCCTGAGTGGCATCCGGAACTGGGTTGCCACCGAGAGATCCTGCAGACTGCTGAACCAGTGTTGGTGCAGCCATGCAAGCGCTATGATGACCACCTTCACCCTGTCCTGCTTGATCTTCATGAGGACACCGGGTAGCAATGACACCAGAGGGAAGGCATACATCAGAGCCCTCAACCACAGGAGCAGGAAGGCGCCCGACAGGGATCCCGTCCCTGCCCTGGAATGAGAAGATGTGGCATTTCCTGTTCTGCCTGGACAAGAAGATAGATAGAACTGATCAACTTAGGGTGAAGGGTAGAACCCTGCAAATCCGCAGGTATCCGCTTTATATCCATGGACCATTTCTGCAGATACCAGCGCGGATGTGGATACAAATTTTGCGCATCACAGATCGGATGCGGATACACTGGACTCCAGTGGGGTTGTGTGCGCCTCAGAGCCTCAGTCCAGGGTAGAATCCTGCAAATTCACAAATATCTGCAAAAATCATTTGTGGATCACAGCTCTGATGTGGATATATATTTATCTACTCGCACAGGGCTCTAGTGAAGGGACCACTCGTGGCAAGACAAGAATGTCCTGTGAGGCGGTCCGTCCAAAGCAGCCACAAGATAGATGTTGAAATCCCAGAGCACTTCTTGACAGAAGGCGGATGACCTGGCTCCCCTGCCATCTGTTGATATAGAAGACCGTGGCGGATGCCACGGATGCACAATCTCCCCTCTGTTTTTTCCACCAAATGCATTCGATGAAGTAAGCTGTAGCTCACGAAAGCTTATGCTCTAAGAAATTTGTTAGTCTCTAAGGTGCCACAAGTACTCCTTTTCTTTTTACTGTAAGGAGAGTGATCACTTAAGATAAGCCACCACCAGCAGCGGGGGGGGGGGGGGGGAGGAGGAAAACCTTTCATGGTGACAAGCAGGTGGGCTAATTCCAGCAGTTAACAAGAATATCTGAGGAACAGTGGGGGGTGGGGTTGGGGGGAGAAATACCATGGGGAAATAGTTTTACTTTGTGTAATGACTCATCCATTCCCAGTCTCTATTCAAGCCTAAATTAATTGTATCCAGTTTGCAAATTAATTCCAATTCAGCAGTCTCTCGTTGGAGTCTGTTTTTGAAGCTTTTTTGTTGAAGGATAGCCACTCTTAGGTCTGTAATCGAGTGACCAGAGAGAGATTGAAGTGTTCTCCAACTGGTTTTTGAATGTTATAATTCTTGACGTCTGATTTGTGTCCATTCATTCTTTTACGTAGAGACTGTCCAGTTTGGCCAATGTACATGGCAGAGGGGCATTGCTGGCACATGATGGCATATATCACATTGGTAGATGCGCAGGTGAACGAGCCTCTGATAGTGTGGCTGATGTGATTAGGCCCTATGATGGTATCCCCTGAATAGATATGTGGACAGAGTTGGCAACGGGCTTTGTTGCAAGGATAGGTTCCCTTTTGTTATTTTGCAGCGACCAATCATGACTGAACCAACGGCCTTGAGTACTGAGATTGCCCAAGTGGGCTCCCCAACCCAGGTCCGAAGTGTTGGTGACAAGAGTCACTGATGAGATTGAGGTCATGAAGGGGACTCCCTCCAGCACCAACACCAGTCTCCCCATTAGGTAAGGGACAACAGTACACTGTCCAGAATCCTGATCACCCTCTCCATACTGCATCGGCTGGGGACATAGACCGACGCCAGCCATGCCTGTAGGGGCCTGAGGCGGAGCCGTGCGTGCCAGACCATGTAAGTGCATGCTGCCATGTGGCCCAACAGTCTCAGGCACATGTGGGCGGTGGTGAGCAAGTGGGCATGCAGAGACTAGATGAGATCCACTATTGCTCAGAACAGAGTCTTGGGGAGGAAGGCTCTGGCTCGAATAGAGTCGAGTACCACCCCAATGAATTCCATACATTGCACTGGTGTAAGGGTTGACTACTTGTTATTAGGCCCAGGTCATGTCAGGTGGAACAGAACAGATTAAAATGCCTCTGCACCTGATAGGAAGACTGGCCCCTTAACCACCAGTTGTTGAGGTACGGGTAGATTTGGACCCCCTGACATTGCAGGTAAGTGGCCACTGACACTATACACTTGGGGAACATTCTCAGGGCCGATGAGAGACCAAAGGGCATTGCCGTGAACTGGAAATGGCGCCGGCCCAATGTGAAATAGAGGAAAAGCCAGTGCCCCAGGAATATGGAAGTATGCATCCTTTAAAATCGAGGGCGATGTATCAGTCTCCCAGATCCAGGGAGACCATTCAAAAAGTTGAAGTTTTGTGAGACTTGTTGAGGTGATGCAGATCTAGGATAGGTCTGAAGTCCCCTTTTGCCTTTAAAATGAGGAATGGGGGGGGGGGGGGGAGAGTAAAATCCTCTTCCTTCCAGGTCTTGCAGAACCTCTTCCACTACCCCTAGGTTCAGGAGGTTTCTGACCTCCTGAATGAGGAGTTGCTCGTGAGAAGGGTCCCTGAAGAGGGACGGGGAAGGGGGATGGAAGGGTTGGTTGGCTACAAAATGCAGAGTATAGCCCAATGAGACTGTGTTGAGCACTCAGCGGTCCAAGGTGATATGGGACCAGACCGACTGGAGAGGATGAAGGCGGTTGAGGCCGACAGGGAACTGCTCAGGAGCAGTAATAGGGTGTCGTCCTTAGGTGCACCTCAAAATGCCTGCTTTTGGCTGCCTTGGTCACTGGAAGGACCTGGCTGGGCAGGTGGATGAGATGACTGGTGGCATCACTTAAAACTGGTGTTGCAGTACTGGGGTCCTTGGCTGTGGTGAAGGGAAACAACATATGTGGTCCAGGGATGTTCCACTGCCTTTAGGGGCGGTCCCATCACCAGCTTGGTCGTCTGAGCTGGTATCTTGTCAGGATCCACCATGTGGCCAGGTGCCAGTGGGCCTAATTGTTCTTTAGCTGCCAGCCCCCACCTCAGGCACAGACAGCCCTGCAATGGGCTGGAATTTCCTACTGTTCCCTGGAGTTGGGTCCCTGGCTGGGCTAGGGGGTTCAACCACAGTGGTACCCCCGAGAGTCTTCATTGCAGGTACAAGGCCTAGCTCAAGTCCTTTGCCCGAAGTTTCCTTGTGTGATGCCTGCAGACCAGACTTCAGTACTGGCGAGGGGGAATCGTGCTGGGTGTAACCTGGTGCCGGCGATGCACTGCATGCCGACACCAAAAGTCCTGTGTATGGAGTCTGAGCACGAGGGCTCCAATGCAGGGCGCAGAGCAGCCTCCATGAGGAGGGCCGTTAGTCAAATGTCCTGCTCTGAGTCAGTGGACAAGTTTTTGCAGATCTGGCACTTGTCTTTTCGATGGGACTCCCCCAGGAACTTCAGACAACTCTCGAGAGGGTCACTGATACGCATCGGCCAGCCCCACTAAGAACGCTGCTTAAAGCCTGGGGAGCAGGCATGGGTTAAAGCCCTGGGGAGCAGAGCATGCCCCACTCCAGGATTAACTACTACTAAAACACTTAACAGCTAACCAATCACTGACTTAACAACAAGGAGAACAATCAGAACAGTGAAGAACCACTAATGCTCTGGCTAAGCAAGACCAGGCACTCCAACCAACCATCACAGGCAGTAAGAAGGAACTGAGAGGGCATAGGGCCAGGGTTGCCCGATATACTGCCGCATAAGCATAGCACTCCAGAGGATGCCACAGCGGGCCCTACAGATACTGCTAAGGCAAATGTCTCCGACAACTGTACACATGGGCACGCACACCTAGAATGGAATCGACATGATTCCAGGTTTAGATTGGATATTAGGAAAAACTTTTTCACTAAGAGGGTGGTGAAACACTGGAATACGTTACCTAGGGAGGTGGTAGAATCTCCTTCCTTAGAGGTTTTTAAGGTCAGGCTTGACAAAGCCCTGGCTAGGATGATTTAACTGGGACTTGGTCCTGCTTTGAGCAGGGGGTTGGACTAGATGACCTTCTGGGGTCCCTTCCAACCCTGATATTCTATGATTCTATGATTCTATGAGCAAGCACTCGAAGAAGAGATGTTAACTCAGAACTCGTACGCAAGGTCCTACGGGAAGAAAAAAAATAAGGAAAATAGGAGTTCAGGAAAGCTGGCAGTTTCTCAAAGACAGTAAAAAGATTCAATAGCAAAGACAGGAAGAACTGTAATAAGGACCCAATATGGCTCCATCAAGAGCTCTGTAATACCTTGAAACTCAAAGGAATCTTACAAAAAGTGGAAACATGGACAAATTGTTAAAGATGAATACTACAGAGTAATGGCAAGCATGAAGGGACAAAATCAGAAAGACTAAGGCACAGGAGGAGTTTCACCTACCAAAAATAAAGGGACGTGCAGGCTTCTGTGAGCAGTAAATACCACAACATCTGAAGAGACTTCTAGAAGACAGACAATATGGATAGTGGGCGATCAGCTGTAGTGACCTGCACAGGATGTGCCATATTTGTCTCTCCCCCAGAGGATAGAAGCAACTTCTTCTGTATGAAGTGCAAGCTGGTCTCCATATTGGAAGATATGGTTAAAGGACTAGAGACCCAAGTACCAACCCTGCATTGAATCATAGAATCATAGCATATCAGGGTTGGAAGGGATCTCAGGAGGTCTTCTAGTCCAACCCCCTGCTCAAAGCAGGGCCAACACCAACTAAATCATCCCAGCCAAGGCTTTGTCAAGCCTGATCTTAAAAACCTCTACTGAAGTAGATTCCACCACCTCCCTAGGTAACCCGTTCCAGTGCTTCACCACCCTCCTTGAGACCATTATTTCTTGTTCTGTAATCTGGTACCACTGAGAACAGTCTAGATCAGTGCTACTCAAAGTGGTGGTCCATGGACTGGTGCCGGTCCGCGAGCCATCAGCTGCCTGTCTGCGTGCACACTGGAAAAAAAATTGCCAGTCCCCAACATCAGATAGCTTGAGAAGCACTGGTCTAGATCCATCCTCTTTGGAACCCCCTTTCAGGTAGTTGAAAGCAGCTATCAAATCCCCCCTCAATCTTCTCTTCTGCAGACTAAATAATCCCAGTTCCCTCAGCCTCCCCTCATAAGTCATGTGCTCCAGCCCCCTAATCATTTTTGTTGCCCTCCACTGGACTCTTTCCAATTTTTCCCACATCCTTCTTGTGGTGTGGGGCTCAAAACTGGACGTAGTACTCCAGATGAGACCTCACCAATTCTGAATAGAGGGGAACGATCACGTCCCTCCATCTGCTGGCAATGCTCCTACTTATATAGCCCAAAATGTTGTTAGCCTTCTTGGCAACAAGGGCACACTGTCAACTCATATCTAGCCTCTCGTCCACTGTAACCCCTAGGTCCTTGCATCAGAGAAAATTAAGATTTTCTGGATAGAAGTCAGCATTTGGTACTGCAGGCACAGGGTGCTGAAGAATCAGAGAAGGCAGTGCAGAACGGAGAAGAAATTAGGCAGCATGTGACCTTCAGAAGAAGGAAGAGGAGAACCCATGCTCCAGTGCAGATAGAGGCAAGAAACAGTTTTAAGGCTCTCTGCACAGGTACTATGGTAGAGAATGATTTGGAAGAGTCATCTGAGGGAAGGGATCAGAAGGAGACCCCATCAACCGAAAGGCATGGGAAGCATTGTCCTAGGGATGGGGGTTCCATGACCACCCCTCCCAAGAAGAGGAGATGGGACAGGAAGGAAGGGAGAACTGAACTGCAGGGGGTATCCTAGTCCTACTATGCATAGCACCTAGCAGTCTGAGGTGATACGGGCCCACATCCAATAAAAGTGGGATAACCGGTCCACGAAAACTGGGGAGGGGGGGATCCAGACACTGTCCTGATACAACATCCTTGGGTGTACCCTCAAAATGCACGCTCAGATCCAGCCAAATGTCTGGTGTGGCCAGCCCCAAGGGCAGACAAGGACTGGGGAGGCAGCCTTCTCTTATAGCTCATACCCCGCCTCTTACTGTAATCCTGCCTTGACTGAGGCTAGTAGAAACAGAGCAATGGCTGGGGTTTAAAAGTGCTTCTTTGATGGGGCTAGGGTGTATAATCCTAGGGACTTTAGGGTGGATCCTTTAAGCTGTGGAGCTTGAGTCTGTCTGCTCTGAAAAGAGATGCGCTCTTGAAAGGGAGGCCCTGGATAGTCTGCTGCACTTCATATGGAAGGCCTGAGGCCTGCAGCCATGGGCTTCTCCTCACGAGCTTCTCCTTCCAAAGCCACAGTTTGTGCAGCAGAGTCCATCACAACCAATGCTGCTTGCAGGTACACTTTTGCCACTGCTCTGGCCTCCTCAACTAGAGCAGAGAACTCTGCACTAGATTCCTGCAGCAGGAATGCCTTGAACTTAGTCATTGTGCCCCAGGAATTAAAGTCATAGTGGCTCAGGAGCATCCGTTAGTTAGTGATTTGAAGTTGGAGCCCCCCCACCCCCCCAGTGCAGTAGATCTTTCTGCCAAAAAGATACAGCTTATTGGCATCCTTGGCCTTGGGGGTAGATCCTTGCTGTCTCTGCCTCTCTTGTTCGTTTGCCACTGACCGCACTAGCAACCCTGGAGAAGGATGGGTGTATAAGTATTCAAACTCCTTGGGGGGGGGGGGGGGGTGACAAAATATCTTTTCTCCACCCCTCTTTGCAGTAGGTTCTAAGGATGCTGGAGTCTGCCACAGTGCCTTAACGAGTTCTAGAATGGCACCATTCAGAGGCAAAGCCACTCGCGATGGTCCCAAAGGGGCCAAGATGTAAACCAGGGCACGGGAGGCTTCCAAGATTTCCTCCACCTGGATCCCCAGGTTTTGGGCTACTTTCCTGAGGAGCTCCTGCGGTGCCCTTTAATCATCCTGAGCAGGCGCAAATGAAGTCCCCACTACCACCCCATAAGGAGGATGTTAGGACAGGTACAGGGCCCTGTTCCTGTCCTTCCGCAGCTGAAGGATCCCACAGTACCAGGTCCTGAAGTTCAGTGCCAGGCTTGGTACCGGATCCTGACTCCCGTACCAAAGGAATTGGTGGGGGAGCTGTATGCTCCAACACAATGGAGTAAGATCTCCTTGACTGAGACCCTTGGACCAGAAGAAGGCCCAGGGATTCCAGAAAGGCCACTGCACCAGTTTTTGCCACTGTGCTGGTCAGGCCATTGGTCAGAACTCTTGGCCCATATCAGCTGTCAGGTATCAGCGGTCAGACTAGTCTGAGCTCCTGTGGGAGGTGCAAGTTTCCGCGTCACAGTCTGACTGCGAGGAGTCGCCCAAGAACATGCCAAGAGGTAGGCAACAGGTGCGGTGTCATCACTGCCGGTTTTCCCTGCCTTGTGGGGCCTCGGTGCCATAGTCATTCATCTCTGGTGCCTGTTCATGCCTGGTGTGGGATGGCAGCACAAGAGGCATAGTAGCTCCCTTGCTGCCTTGAACACCTCTGGTGTAGATGGAAGCACCAGGGCTGCAGTCCAATGGCTCTCCCTCGGAGAAGAGTCCAACAGTACTGACCCTTTCCTTGACCGGAATCAATGGTATTAGGCTGACAGCTGTTGAGCCCAAGTGGCCTGACACAGGCCTCATTCTGCCAGCTTCCTGTGACCAGCGGGTCTCTGAGTTAGGGAGCACTCCATCTGTTTCTTTGCTTCTTCCTCCACACCGGAAACTGAGATCTGTGCAGCGTGTCCTGGTGCGGCGGAGACCGCCTCTCTATTGGAAATCCCTATTGGTGCAGAGTGTCCTGGGACGTGAAATCCTTCCTCAGTGCTGAAGAATCTGAGCTACTCTGCCTCTCTCTCAGAAGCCAATGCACTTCTCACCAGATTAGAGATGTGCAGTGTCAAGTCAGCATGACTTGGCTCTGAGGGCAGATGGAGAGCCACCTCCATAAGGAGGAATTTGAATCTCTAGTCTGTGTCCTTTTTGGTATGGAGTTTGAACCCCTTACAAATCCTGCAGTGCTCCCAGAGGTGGGACTCCCCCAAGCACCTAAAGCAAGCAGGGTCACTATATGGGCACGATTCCAGGGGGCACCAGAGCTGACCCAACGGATTCCATAGAGGGGAAAAACTTTCTGATGGCAGTACACGGAGCACATGCGCACACCACTACATTGGAATGGACATGAACAAAGGATGCAAAGAACAAAGTTATGATCATGTCTCTCCTCTCATCCCCACATAACCAGATATTGAGTTCTGGTGGGCACGCAGAACATGCAAGCGCATGTACAAGTGCTCTAGTCCCATCTGTTTTAGACATCCCTTGGGAGGTGACAGCAAGACCCATGCTAAGTACTTCTCAGATCAATCAATATAGCATACATCACTGTTTGTAACCCAGAATGTGCCAAGAAATTTAACTATTGCCAGTGTTCCCCTGTATGTTTCCTGACCATCCAGTTACTGAATCAGGCCAAAACATGCCTACAGTGAACACTTTACAATAATCAAGCATAGAAAGGCACTTCCAAATCAAAGATTTTATCACAAGGTAAGTAGGCAAGATCAGCACTATAACCCTGACCTAGTTTACCTCACAGTAAAATAAGTGTCTTGTCTCCCCTATGCTTTTCCTGCAGAAAAACTAACATGTTTTAGTTATCCCATGGTGAAAACACACCCTTTGCGGGGGAGGGTGTGTGTTAGTGACAACATAGTATTTGATTATATGTTCAACTGTCTACCAAAAGTTTGTGGCATGCCAAAAAATAAAGTATGCAGCATAAAATAGAATGCAATACCAAAATCATAAAGAACATTGCATCGATTGTATTAATTTTCATGCTTCCTTGAAAAAGCCTTTTTTTTAAATTTACCTGAACCTGCTACAGAATTTCACTGTGTCACACCAACATGTTACAAAATTTAGAAGGCACTTCCATATAATTTGGGTCCCATTATTACCAATTACATGATGCTATGCCATCAACAGCTCCAAATATATGCCGGACAAAATGGCATGCTGTGGAACCTCACATGCAATTGTCCTCAAAGTAGATGAGCCTAGTACTATTGTCTAGGACCTTTCAGAAATCAGAGTCACCCAAGAGTGGCCCTGTCAATTCATAAGCTGCATAGCAGACAACTACAGTATCAAAGAATGTCTCATTAATCCCAGCAGAAGTTCAAATACCACAACTGACAACTTCCGCTGTACAAGGACTAAAACCAAAATGACTGGAAACAGACCTGATCAAACCAGCACCTTGCCTTTCCTTGTGTTGCAATGCCAAATTATTAAACTGGCCAACATTTCCCAGCTGGTAGTCAATAAGTTATCCCACTAAGTCTAAAGCTCTTCCAAGAGTCACAGACTGAAATTCATGCAAAAACACTTTCTCCCAGAGAAGAAAATTCAATTTCAGAGACAAGAGCATCCTTAAAACAACTGTATCTATGAAATAGACTGGAAAATTCACAGAGGAAAAAAAACCCACTTCACTGTCACCTGGTGCAAATCAACTGGATTAGCAAGTCATCACAGTTCTGCTTTGTTTCCAGAACACAAACTGAAACAGATCCACAATTTGGAACACAACTTTTGACAAGAGCACTCTAAACAGTCTATTCTTCTGCTTCTGTCACATTACCCATATATCAACAATTTGGAGGAGGAAGAAGGATCACAATATTGATGGAGGAAGACAACCTACATTTGATTAAAACAACAGTAAAATGTTTTTGTCAGCCAAGTATTCCCCCTGAGAACCCACTGGAATTCAACAATGTTTCATTAGCCCCAAGGCCAGACAGTCAGAAATGGTACATTTTGCCTTAGCAGAAGAAAATTTTAAAATGACATATACAATCATCTCGCTAACTAGATCTTACCATTTGCCGATATTCCCGAATCATTTTTAGTTTATCTTCTCCACCTTTGTTTTCTTCTTTCTGTTCGATGCTGCTGATTATTCTCCATGAAGCTCTTCTAGCTCCAATCACGTTTTTATATGCCACAGATAGAAGGTTTCTTTCTTCCACTGTCAACTCCACATCCATTCCAGCCACTTTTTTCATTGATTCAACCATTTCTAGGAGGAAAAGGTTACTGATTAGGCATATTAAACAGTTTCCCCACAGACTTCTGAATTGCTTATTTACTTTATTCCTTCTCAAAACAGACTTTTAAGCCATTCAGTAAAAGATTAAATTTTCAGAATTATGCACTGATCTTCATTTTCAACAAACTGGGCTCAGTCCTACCCTTCATCGCCTGTGATTCCTCATCTTTCAGAGGACAGGTGACAACTTAGAAAAACAACTCAAAAAATATTAGACAAATTCCCACATCAACATTAAACCACGAAAATCTTCTGGGTAGGGATCAGGTCCACCTCTTTGTACAGTGCCATGATCCTCATTGGTGCCTGAGCACTCGTTCAATATTAAAATGAATTAAAACATTCTCTTATAATGTTAAAGCCTCAAAATCAAACCCTCAAGAGCTAGGACATGCCAAAACTAAGTTTGTCTGTGCAACCATACTCTTCCTCCTCGTATGTATTAGGATACATGTTTTATTACAGGATCACATACTATTTTTTCCACAGAATGCCTACCTCATTCAGTGCATGGGATGGCAGTGTCCATTGAAGAGCTAGCTACTCAATATTTCTTTGTAGCCTTGCCATTCATTGTATGGTTCCATGCTTTACTTACTGAACACCATTTAAACCCTACACAGAATACAATACAGAAATATAGATTTTCCTATGATGCTCATTTTGGAGTGTGAATGACTTAAAAATATGTGAATTTATCTTTACAACACCCCTTAGACAAGAGAGTATTATCCCAATTTTACAGATGAGTATCCAAGAGAAGGCTGAAGTTGTCAAGCATCCACTAATTTTGGTTGCCCAACTTGAGACATCTAGTGCCTTGTTATTTTTGAACAACTTCCAATTTCTGCAATGGTTCTCATATTTATTTGATTGGGACCGCCTTCTTTGTGTCTGTAGTAGTTTACACCACCAACTGCCAGTACGTATACCAGCACCCAGCTCTGAAGGAGCGCTGAGCCAGCAGCAGCACAGAAGGGTGGCAAAGTGATATTGGTCAATATCAATTTTTGCAGCAGATTTAGCCCCATACTGCCATTCTTACTTCTGCCACCTTCTGTTGCCACCTCGGGGCTGACACCTGGAGCCCTGCTGCCTTCTAGCGAGGGAGGGAACCCAAGCCCAGGTGGCAGTGCTCCAGCTGTCCCCTTTATCCCAACCTCACAGGTGTGCACGTCCCATCCGCATGAGCCCCAGACACGCAGGGCGGAACCCAGAGCTCTTTTTTTAAGAAGTAGACCATTCATGCTTCCCTTCGGAGACCCGCCCCATCGTTTGAAAACAGCTGATATACAGAGACCTCAGCCTGCTTAATACCATAGTACACATACCATTAAAATCCTTTAAACCTTTTATTTAAAAAAATAAATAGTTAAAGCATTTAAAACAGCATTAAATAAGGCTCTCATTTTAACAATATCCCTTGTTCCCTCTCCTTTTAGCTGGAGAGCGTTTTTAGAAGGAAAACCCCGTTTTACAGTCTTAGGCTATTTCTACACATCACACCTTAAACAGCGCAGCTGTGCCACTGCAGCCACACCATTGTAAGTTGCGTGGTGCGGCTGCACTTTAACACCAACAAAATAAAACCAGCCCAACGAGGGGCGGTTTGTCGATGGGAGCATGGCTCCAGACAATGAAGCACTATCCACATCAATGCTTTTCATCACTAAAGCTTGTGTCATTCAGGTGGGTGTTTTTTCACATCCGTGAGCAACAAAAGTGCCAGGGTAGACATAGCCTTAGATAGTAGCAAAGATGGTAATAACTGTCCTTTTGTGGAGCAGAGATGAGCTGGAGTTGCTGCTATTTTTAAAGTCCAATCCCATTTCATCTCAGGTCATGTTGGGGCTTCAGCTGGTAGTGGGTAACAAAGTCATCTGGATCCCTCTCTGGTCCATCCTGATCAGATCACCATTTAGGATTAGGACAAAAAAAGTTCAAGGTCCTAGGAGATGGTGGAGGTGGCAGCCATGATGAAGCTCACTTCAGTAGTCTTCATCTGTTCCTCTCCATTCTGCCTTTCCCCAAAAAAGCTCTCTCTTTAAGAGCCCAACAAGGAAGTGATGGATAGAATAGCCCATCCCCTCATTATTTTGTCCATCCATTAGGTCTAATATCTGACACCAATTTTGGTCAATTAATTTTTGGTTCCACATATTTGTTTTTTTTACCAAATAGGATTTCAACATAATCCTTGAATTTTATCAACATGGCCTTTTTCTCTGAACCAATTTGTTTTTCTTGCACCCGTTTACAACATGCATTGTTGAAAGCAACAAAACATTTTCCATCAATATTTATTACAGGTTATTGTAACAACTTATAAACTTGCACATAATTTTTACAATTGATCTTACAATTAGGGTACATTTGTAGGCTCAAATATAACAGGTTCCACAAACGGCCTCATTCACTACATAACCCTGATTCGTTCCCTGAGCACCATCCATCCTGTGCACTTAATGAGAAAGGATTCTGTGGAAAAACAGAATGTAATCATAAATTAACTACTGCACCACACACACCACAACACTTATGCACAAGAGGGCCAAATTAAGGTTGCACAGAAATTTAATTCTTACATTTCCTAGCTTTTGATTGCTTGACTTTGCAATCAAAGATCTTTTAATTCAGGGGGGAGTTTTAAATGTAATTTCTTGCTTTAAAAAAACCCCACAAATTCCATCACATAGAACCATACTCCTTTCCATGCAGGTCTATATCAAGGTTGGTACCTTTAGAGCCACAGTCCAGACAGTTAACAGGGTAACGATGGTTATGTCTACACTGCAATTAGACACCTGCCACTGGCCTGTACAGACTCAGGACTGCAGGGCTTGGGCTAAGGGGCTGTTTAATTGCAGTGTAGGTTCAGGCTGAGCCACCTCACAGGGTCCTAAAGCCCAGGCTCTAGCCCAAACCTGAACATCTTCACCACAATTAAAGCATCCCCTTAGCCAGGTGCTACAGGCCAGCCATGGGTGTCTATCTGCAGCATAAATATAACCTAACAGGAGGATAAGACACTTAGCAGTGAAACCCAATGGCAATCTGCCAACAGCAGAGGACTGTTGGGACTCAAGAGTCCTGGGTTCTAAATCTAGATTCTGCAGGGAAGCATGTTCTAGTGGCTAGGTTTCTGCTGTCTCCTGCAGATGTCCCTCTCCCCATCTGCCTGATCCCCAGCCTCTTCCATCCTGTCTCCATATCCCTGCTCCCACTGCCGCCGCCGCCACCACCACCACCAGCCTGCCCCAGTGCTAACCTCCCCACCGTACCTCTCTATAATCAAGCAAGTCAGACTACCTACTCATTCTCCATGCTAACCGGTCACCAGCTAGGGGAGCACAAACCATAGCAGCGTATCTCCTTGCTGTCAGTTACCAGAGTGGCTTACTGCTGCCAGGAGCAGCAATTTTAGGAACCAGGCCTTTGCAGCCCCAAGCTGGAACATGCTCAGTTGCTCTGCAAGGATGATCCAGTCTGCATGCAGAAATTATGTTGGTATGGCACATGCTCAGTGGAGAAAGAATCCTTGGAGACTGATGCTGCCAGTCCCTAAAAAAAACCTCTACTAAGGATATATGCACTGAGATTTTCAGAGGCTTATAATTTAACCAAATTTGGGCAGATTTTCACCTGGATAGCAAAGGCATTTTCCTAGCAGTAAGGTGACCTCCCTAGTCAAACTTCAAATCCCTACTTGAAAGCATGGAGGGACTAGTGCTTTTTAACTAAACCTTTGTAAGAATTTAACATGGGGGGGGTCACAGAAAAATATACTGTTTTTCCTTTCTCAGAAATAGCTTAACCATTTTGTTGAAACTTCATCTAGTATGAAAGATTTTGGTCCAAAGAGCTGAAGTTGAGCAAATTATAAGCAACTAAAAACAGGGTCTTTCAAACAAACATTTTACAACCTTAACTAGTGGCAGTACTACCAAACTATGATTAGAATATGTATTTTTTGTAGCTTGTGCGATAGGTTCTATAAATTTTGCTTTTGATTAAAGAATGGCTTTAACTCTGACCAAACAATTGATTTCTAAACTTGTAAAAAAAAAAAAAGGCACCTTAAAATATTTCTATGTTCACTTCTAGGTAGAATAATCTAATATGCCCTTGTACTTCTGACCAGTACAGGTACATATCAACTAAGCAAGGCATTCTGCCTTCCAGAACACTGGGTCCTGTGGACAGAGAACGTGACTGGGGTTCTGCTCTGCCATAAACAGCTCTGCCATAAACTTGCTGTGTGATCTTGGGCAAAGTTAACCAACATTGTTGCATCTCAGTTTCCTTATCTGTAAAATGGAAATGCTACTTTACAGCTCATAAGTGTGATGAAACTTAATTTTTAAAATATGGCTTTTAAGATCCTCAGATGGAAGGAACTAGAGAAATGTGAAGTATACATAAGTGAAACTGTTTCGCAACCTTAGCTAGTGCACATACCTGCGACAGTTGTGGGGCTCCCTTGCTTTACAACACTTCAGCCAATTTAACAATAAGATTTGTCAGCTGTTCACTGATAGTATTGTCATCGATTTTCTGCACTTTATCATCACATATTGATACTGACAATCAAGCCTGCTATCCCGAGGCTAGATCAGCATCAACTTGGTTCTGTCCTAGCAGGTTTTCTTCAGAGTCTTGGGGGGCCAAAAGAAACTAACAAAGGCATATAGGAGAGCTCCTTCCTCCAATTCAAAAGAATGGCATTCAATTCACAATTCAGGTCTGTCTGTTCTTGAGCATGACCCCAAATTTGCCAGTTGTGAGAAATAAGATTATGGCCAGAGTTGATCCCACATGACGAACAACTGATGTGCCACTAAAGGTTTTATTAGCTACTAACCTTAACCTCATACTTTTCCAATGGGAGCAACTATAATGCTTTTTAGCACAGTTAGGTGAAAAGTGAATAGGGTCTTAACATTGAACCTGTCCCATAAACTGTCTCCCAACATACAGATTAATAATCCTCTCCCTATCTGTCCAGTTAATAAGAATCTGCACAGAAAGCCAAGAGGTGTTAAAGCATGTGCCATTATAAGCATATCCTCATTTCATTATTTCCAGGACCCATCCATATGAAGAAATGACATGTCATACCAAAATAAGTTGGGACTAATTAAACAGAAAACTGGTTTTATCAGTCCTGCTGCAGGTTCTCTTACCTTCAAATCTGTTGCCTAGATGCAGCTCTGCCTGATACTGAGACTGCTAAAGGGACTTATGACATTTTGTTCTGATAGAGGAGAGACGGATTTCAGAGTGTGCTTCTGTGAGTAACTGCTATAAAAAAAAAAAAAAACCTTTACTCTGTTTTCAGTTTCCTCAGGAACTCATCCATCTTTGAATTAAAGAGGCCTGAAAACCCTTGAAAGGGAGATCAAAAACCTTTGCATGGGCCATGAAGGACAAATTCAAATTCCTAAGCCAAATGGGTCTTCATAAAAGCCATGGCGAAAGCATAAGAAGCTTGGTACAGTTTGGTCCTTCATAAGATTCAAGGCATATGCTGGGGGCACCACCTCCTAACCTACTCCAAGAGGGGTTCACTAACTTTCTTCCCCTTTCTCCCCCCAGAATGAGTATGGCCCAGGAAGCACCCTTTTCTCACAAAGTTAAAAGGGTCATGACCACTCAGTAACTGGTCACATTCAGAGTCTGGTACGCAGAGGAATAGCCTTGTGCCCCATTATATCCAACTGTTTTGATTCGGTTGAGGATAAATCAAACCTGGATTACCTGATGGTAGTGGAAGCTACCAAGAACAAAATTCCGGTAAGAGATCAAACCCTTCCTTGGAAACTTGTACAAAGGGTATAAACGTCACCAACCTCCAAAATTTCCTTCAGTTCCTAACTCCAAGCACATCCTTTGAATCTCAAATGCAGAGGTGGAGGGGAGAGGGACGAGAAAGACAATTCCTTTAGGCTCTCCAAAATTTTAAACTATTAATACTGCTTAGACAACTGGTCACCTACTGGTAAGTTTCTGTGATTTTACAAATATAGATGCGTCTTACCAAGAGAAAAAGATTTAACAACCCAGCAACCAGATTAAGCAGTTTCTGGTCCGGGTGAAAAACCTGATCTTTATAGCTGATACAAACAGTCTGGGCTTGGGCGGGGGGGATTTTTTCCCTTCAATGTGGCTAAAAACTGAGAAATGTACACGGGTGAACCCATGTTGGTATAACCAAAATTCTTCACCCCCCAACCCCCCCGGAGTTCTAATCCTGCCAGATTTTCGTAAAATGACTATGTCCTGTTGAAGCTATTCCACTTGAGTTAAATATCTGAAGAATCATTGGTCCAGAGAGAATTATTCTCCTGCCTGGTGGTTAGTGAACCCACTTCAGAGGGTCAGAGACCCAGGATCTAGTCCACCCCACTCCAAGGACTCTATATGAAGTGGAACAACTTCAAAAGAAGAGAATGGGAGAGAATCCCACACCAGAATATTCCATAGCTCAGTGGCTGGGGGAAATTACTTAGTCCCTAACAGGTTACAGCAGATAAAACCTAGACCGCTCCCCAAACTAAAGAAAAAAGTCCTTTAGACAGTCAATGAATTCTGCAAATTCAGAAGGTCCAAATCTATTACATTAGCAGCAAATGTGAATGGTTCAGCTGCAGCCTTTCTAGAATTGTGAAGGTTCAGGAGAAAAAAAAAAAAAAAAAAAAAAAAAACTTTCAGAAAAAAAACTTACCCACCCCACCACAAGACCCACTATGGAAAAGTTGGGAATTTTGGAAAAAATTGCAAAGCAATTTAGGAAATATTCTCAAAATTAACAGTGAAAAAATTTAGGGTAACATTTAAAATAATGTTATTGCTGTCCTTCAAAATGCCTTCTATCAACAACTGATTTAAAATTAATAACATGTTTCTCTAGACACGAGTTTCTTCTGGGTCCCAAGCACCCATTATTGTGTCAGGTCAAGTCTATTAATATACTATTTCTGAACCCAAAAGATTAACTTTCATTTTAGTTTACAATATTGATGATTTCTATTGTCAATATTTTGTATTTCACACACACACACACACACACACACACACACACCCCCCTCCCAATTGTCAACAGCAAAAAAATACACTTAAGTATCTTAGTGTGCAGCTGGCAGCTCCATCCCTAATACTAGGTATATCTGTCATTATGAAATAAGTATAAATTTAGTTTTGATTCAAACATACAAATCAGTACTTATGTGCTAAGTAAATTATACATAATTCATTTTTAACTCTTAAAGAAAAAAGTTAGTTGCGATAAGCAACTACAGATATTTCTATTTTAAACGAAATTCCCATATTTTCCCCTGGAAAAAAAAGGAAAAGTTATTTTCCATGCCTTCAAAACTTCCAGAAATTGTGCACCCCAAGCCCTAAAATCAATTATGTTAGTCATGACTGAATAACAGGTACGCATATTGTAAGAGCACATGCCACAATCTTCCACAACACAACTTTTTGCAAGCACAGAGGCATTAGTTCCTGTGTTCTGCCTACTTTAAATTCCCTCTCTGAAGTTTGCCAGCCTCCTCCTCCCGAAGAAACACCAAGGTTGGTTCAACATGGCAATGTGGGTGCTACTTTACAAGTGGCTCTATTCCAATGGTACGAAAGAGCTGCATATGTAGTTTGCAACATACTTTGGGAATTTGAATGATGAATGGCATATTAATGTAAAATTATTTAATGAGACTAATATCTGCAGACCAGCAAAAAGGTTTTTAATATAGGACATTTAATTATATACAACAAAAAACGTTAGGAAAGAGGCCTGAAAGGTTTACTTCAGCTTGTATTTCATTTTAGAAATAGCCAGGCCTGATTTACTCTTGTTTTGCAGGAGAACCTACTAGATGTCTTGTATTATTAGATCTCACACTTTAAATGGAGTACAGGGATATGAGGGAGGAGGAGATGGTCCTTTAACAAAGCATCTGTTCTCCAGAAAGACAGTAAAGTGAAAAAGGCATTAGAAGAGCATACAAATAGTAACTACAAGTTCTGTCTCTTAACTGATCAATTTTCACTGTCTGCGCTCTGATGATATAATTTCACTAGTTCTCCACTCATCATATAATCTACAAAGTTTTACAGGAACTAAATGTCAAATGAAAAGAACAAGCAGAAATTAAAAACACCAAAAAAAGAGAAAATAAAATGTTTTAAGTTGAAGTGACAGTATTCCCTATATTTAGATTGACCATCACTATCTGTTATAAAAAGAATTCTTGCATCTTTAAAAAACAAAAAACAAAAACAAAAAAACAACCCTCCATGGTTTGCAGTAGCATTTTGAAATCTGGCAGGGTACACCTGGGGTGAACTGGTTCCTTTTTCTGACCTTATGAAAATTTGTTCAAATTTAGCAGAGTTATAGTGTTTAAAATTGTCAATGCCCATCTCCATTTCAAATGGCACAGCTTTCTTATGGCTTCCTGACAAAAACCTATTCACTATACCATTACTATTATGCAGGAATTATCCCAAGTTCTAACTTAAGCAATCCACACACAGGAGAATCTTTGGATGGGACAGACACCTCCTAACCTTCTGACTTCTGGGAAGAGACACTAAAGGGAACCAGGATACCATCACTTCCAAATGGAGGGGGGAGGATCAAACATACAGACCATAACCCAGATCGGACATACCCAGTCTGCGTATAATCTCAGTTTTCATATTAAAAAACTCTTTCTAGTCCTTATGGCTAGAGATATTACCTTCCAAATATGAACCAAGCATAAACAATGCAGTGATGTCTGCCTGAGTCTGCAGACCGCTTGAAACAATCAGAGGGGCAACCTAATCCCTCCCATACTAATCTTATTGGAATGTCAACTCTAGAACCCAATGATGAAAATACAGAATCAACATTAAGTATTGACTCGCTGATCATTTTAGCAGATGGAAGTAGGAGGTGGGAGGGAAGCCCATTGGGTTGGAATTGGAAGTTGCTGCAGAGAGAACAGGAGATGTAAAGATAGGGAACGGTGAGCAACGGTGAGCAAAACAGATAAAGGAGGGCGGGTAAGGAAGAGAAACAAAGGCCAAAATAGTGATGGCCAAAAGGGGAGGAGAATTTTCCTCAATGAAAGATAGACATGAGAGCTGGAAATAATAAATGTGTAGTAAATGAAAAACTAAATAAAGATCTCTGTGCAAATCTGTAACAGGCATCCCTTGTGCAATGTGAGTAGACAATCCTGAATTTAAACCGTAGCCTATGGATAAACAAACATTTAGCCCTCTCCTCTGCATGAGTTTAACACCCCTAAACTAGGCTCACTACTGGTGTTAATTCTGTGTCCTTAACCTTTAAAACAGAGCAAAGCCTTAACAGGCTCTACAGATGGAAATAGAACGCATATCCAAATCTCAGTCACATACCCATACTGTCCCTCACAAAGTTTATTATGTATTTGTTTGTGGCTATACTGTCTGTAAAATGGAGCTATAATTCTGCATATGTAACCTGCTCTTTCAATGCACTGTATCCTTTTCCAATGGCTGGGCCACATATCTTCTCTGATAGCTAACTTATTTAGCCCTTCAGCGGTGGTATAAGTCTGTGCTGTAGCATTGAGTGTTTACGGCTCAACAAATCCTGCTGCTGGTGCATGATGGGAGTTGGGGCTGTTAAAGTTACAAAAGCAAGTTCTGTTATGTGCCATTTTTCTTTCAAGTATAAGAAGCTGAATACAAAATTACATTAAGCACTCAAAACTTAGGAAATACCAGAATTAATTTTGTCTATACAATCAAATCTGCCCTGATGTGTGTATGGATAATACAGTCTTTTACTGAGATGATCAAATATTGTTTCCATGGGATCCTTTCTTCATTCAGGCAACTGAATGGATAGCGCCCAGGGAATTAATCAGCGCTGTGTAGCGACTGCAGCTGTTGTCTGCAAGATCCCTTCTCACTTGTTCTAAATGTAGGGGATTGCAGGAAGACCAAGTTAGCAGTAGCCACCTGGGTGAATTTGGTTCTATCCCTACTTCTGCCAGACTTCCTATGTGATGATGGACAAGCCACCTCAACAAAAAAAATTTGTAGTTGGCCAGTTATTGTATGCACCTCATTTTCCAAGTGCCCAACTTTAGACACTTGCAAGCGGGGTTATTTTTCAGAAAGTTTGCATATTCACTACTGATTATGAAAGCAATGAAAGCTCAATATGCCCAGCTCTGGCAGTAAGACTGAAGAAACGTCCACAGGGATATCCAATGGGGGTGGCCCTGCCTCCCAACCCCGCCTCTGCTGATTCACTATATGGTCCTAGATAAGTTACTTTGCCTTTCTGTCTCAGTTTCCCTATTCATAAAATAGATATAACATTTACCCACAGACATTTAAAGGGTTTTGTAATAATTAGTTAATGTCTGTATGGTGCTTTGTATATATGAAGATGAAGATGCTAACTATTCTGAAAAACAAGGTCCTAAGTGTTCCAAACTGGGAAATTAGCAAGGACTGCAAAGTTAGTGGAGACTTCAAGTTATGGCCTTAAGTCTCACTGTGTCTCAAGTCCCAGTCTGTTAAATGGGAATAAATACTGTGATATCTTGCAAGGGAATTGAGAAGAAATATTCACTAATGTTTGTGAGGCTCAGATTGGTGAGGACCACAGAATAGCCATGAATAAATTAATAGTTGTATTCACTGTAGCATTTAGATACTGTACAATGAAAATCGTATTGAGCTAATCACTGAACAAGGATTCAAGGAAATACTGAAGAGCTCCCTCATTCCCTGAGCACTATCCATCTTGTACAGAGACTGAGGCAACGATCCTGTGGAAAAAACAGTAAGTGATCATGTAATTAAACAATTTTATAATGCGTATGCAGAAGGGGGCATTTAAGCTTCCACAGGCAACTGTAAATCTGCCATTTCCTAATGTTAGAGTACTTGACTGTGCAAACTAAACATGCTTCCAGAGTAGACTCTAACTTTAAATATAAACAGATTTTAAGGCCAGATTGGACCACTATTTTAGTCTAGTCAGAGTTCCTACATAACAAAGGCCACAGAATCTCACTAGTGAGTCCTGCATCACAACCATAACTTCTGGGTAAGCTAGAGCATATTTTTAGAAAGACATTTTAATTTAAAGACTTCAACTAGCAAATAGCAAATTCACCCCCCACACATTGTTCCTTTGGTTAATTCCCTTCACTATTACAAGATTTGCACCTAATTTCTAGTCTGAATTAGTCTAGTTTCAAGCTCCTGGATGTTATTATTTTGCCTTTGTTTGCTAGATTAAAGAGCACGCTATCAAAAACCTTTTCCACATGTAGGTACTTACAGACCAAAATCAAGTTACCTCTTAAAAAAAGAGCATTAGCCCATTTTACACAGAAAACACCAAAATTGCCATACCAGATCAGACAAGAAGTTCATCTAGGCCAGTGGTTCTCAACCAAGAGTCTGGGGCCCCCTGGGGGACTGCAAACAGATTTCAAATGGTCTGCCAAGCAGATTCACTGCAGCCCAGGGCAGAAAGCCGAAGGCACACCATGCGGGGCTGAAGCCCAGGGCCCTGAACCCTGCCACCTGGGGCTGAAATCGAAGCCTAAGCAACTTAGCTTTACAGGGCCCCAGGCACCAGCCCTGCTCGCTACCCACTAATGCCGGCTCTGGCTTTTATATGTAGAAAAAAGTTGTTGTGGCACAGGTGGGCTATGGAGTTTTTATAACTTGTTGCCCGGGGGTGGGGCCTCAGAAAGAAAAAAGTTGAGAACCCCTGATCTAGCCATCTCGGAAAGTTCTTTTTCTGACTCCCCCCCTTAATTAGAAATTAAGAACACATGACATAAGAACAGCCATACTGGGTCAGACCAAAGATCCATCTAGCCCAGTATCCACCCCCCCCTTCACCCATTCCCAGGTTCTGGCAAACAGAAGCTAGGGACACCATCCCTGCCCGTCCTGGCTAATAACCACTGATGGACCAATACTCCGCGAACTTTAGTTATTTTTTGAACTCTGTTATAGTCTTGACCTTCACAACATCCTCTGGCAAAGAGTTCCACAGTTGACTGTGCGTTGTGTGAAGAACTTCCTTTTGGTTGTTTTAAACCTGCTGCCTATTAATTTCATTGGTGACCCCCTAGTTCTTGTGTTATGAGAAGTAAAAATTAACACTTCCTTACTGACTCCCTCCACACCAATCAGGATTGAATAAACCTCTATCATATCTCCCCCAGTCTCTTTTCCAAGCTGAAAAGTCAATCTTATTGATCTGTCCTCATATGGCAGTCGTTCCATACCTCTAATCATTTTTGTTGCCCTTTTCTGAACCTTTTCTAATTCTAATAGATCTTCTTTGAGATGGGGCAGCCACATCTGCACTTAGTATTCAAGATGTGGGGTTACCATGGATTTAGAGAGAGAGACAATATGACATTTTCTGTATTATCTATCCCTTTCTTAATGGTTTCCAACATTGTTCGCTTTTTTGATTGCCGCTGCACACTGAGTGGATGTTTTGAGAGAACTATCCACAAAAACTCAAAGATCTTTCTTGAGTCGGAACAGCTAATTTAGACCCCATCATTTGATACCTATAGTTGTGATGTTTTCCAATGTGCATTACTTTGCATTTATCAACATTGATTTTCCATCTGCCATTTTGTTACCCAGTCACCCAGTTTTGAGAGATCCTCATGTAACTCTTTGCAGTCTGCTTGGGACTTAACTATCTTGAGTAGTTTTGTATCATCTGCCAATTTTGCCACCTCACTGTTTACCCCTTTTTCCAGATCATTTATGAATATGTTGAATAGGACTGGTCCCAGTACAGACTCCTGGGGGATACCACTATTTACTTCTCTCCATTCTGAAAACTGACCATTTATTCCTACCCTATGTATCCTATCTTTTAACCAGTTATCGATCCACAAGAGGACTTTCCCTCTTATCCCATGACAGCTTACTTTGCTTAAGACCCTTTAGCGAGGGACCTTCTCAAAGGCTTTCTGAAAATCTAAGTACACTATATCCACTGGATCCTCCTTGTCCACATGCTTGTTGACTCCCTCAAAGAACTCTAGTAGACTGGTGAGGCATGATTTCGCTTTACCAAAAAAAATAAAAAATGCTGACTTGTCCCCAAGAAATGATGTTCATCTGTGTTTGACAATTCTGTTCTGATTGTATTTTTTAGATGGACAACCTACCCTAAATTCTCAATTACTGAGGGACAATTTTCACTCATTGATGTGTTGCTTTCCACAACCAACTCTCTGTATAAACTTTTCATGAGTGATATACCCAAATAGTTGGATGCTAATATCTAAACTGTATTGTTAATTTTATTCACCTAAATTTGGGTTTTTGCTGATTATGACTACATGCATCTTATGACTTAAAACAAACTTTGTATTTGTGGATAATCTAAGCACTATACCCAGATGTACACTCTTTTCTTACTCTGTGTACTATAATTTTTTTTAACATTAGTTTTAACCAGTTTGCCCAGTACTAAAGTCAGGCTTACTGGCCTATAATTGCCAGGATCACCTCTGGAGCCCTTTTTTAAAATTTGGCATCATATTAGCTATCCTCCAGTCATTTGGTACAGAAGCTGATTTAAATGATAGGTTAAAAACCTCAGTTAGTAGTTCTGCAATTTCACATTTGAGTGCCTTCAGAACTCTTGGTGAATACCATCTGGTCCTGGTGACTTATTACGGTTTAATTTATCAGTTTGTTTCAAAACTCCTCTAATGACATCTCAATCTGGGACAGTTCTTCAGATCCGTCCCCGGGACGGCTCAGGTTTGGGAATCTCCCTCACATCCTCAGCTGTTAAGACTGATGCAAAGAATTCATTTAGTTTCTCCACAATGGCCTTATTATCCTTAAGTGCTCCTTTATCATCTCCATTGTCTAGTGTCCACACTGGTTGTTTAGCAGGCTTCCTGCTTCTAATGTACTTAAAACAAAAAAACTGCTATTACTTTGAGTCTTTGGCTAGCCGGTTTATACAGTAATGCACGAGAGTTTATATTACTTTTTTTTTTTAAATCTTGCTATTATATATTTCTGTATAATATGTTCTTACCCATATCCTAAGGTCTTTGCTTCAGTGATATTCTGTAGTATTTATTACCTTCACAAGACACTTGTGTTCAACCAATATTGAACATTTAAGAATGGTCTTAGTGTAACACAATAAAGCTTCAGTTTGATACACAACTAAATTAAGTTAGTATGTAAAATGAAGAAACAGCATTAATGGTTAGTCAAAGCAATCTCACTGCCTGAACAAGATGCGTCTCTAGTGCAATGACAATTAAAATTTAACAAAAAACTACAACCTATGATTTTAATCAATTCACCTTGATTTTGGCTATCTCATTTACCAGTTGTTTCCCAAACAATGTTTTGTATCAACTATGTCATTTCAAGTAGGTTATTCTTTACTTTGAGGTAACAGCTTTAAACCAGTGAGATCTTCCAAGGATTGGCACACTTTGTGTTTTACTAGTTACATTACAAGATGCATTATTTGGTAAGCGGTTTATAAAAAACACCAGAAGAGAGCATGGTTTAGTAGACAGGGCACAAGACTTGGGAGTCAGGAAACCTGAGGTCTCTTCCCAACTTTGACATCAACCTACTGTGTGATCTTGTACAACCCATTTCCAAAGCCTCATGCCTCGGTTTCCCCATCTGTAAAACTGAAATGATACATTTCAAGATCTATAGATAAAAAGTGCTATATAGATATCTAAATAGTTTAGAAGTCATTGTATTTGTCTTCACATCCTCATGACAAATCGCCTTTTATGATGAGATTACTGGTTCTGTGGATGAAGGGAAAGCAGTGGATGTATTGTTTCTTGACTTTAGCAAAGCTTTTGACACGGTCTCCCACAGCATTCTTGTCAGCAAGTTAAGGAAGTATGGGCTGGATGAATGCACTATAAGGTGGGTAGAAAGCTGGCTAGATTGTCGGGCTCAACGGGTAGTGATCAATGGCTCCATGTCTAGTTGGCAGCCGGTGTCAAGTGGAGTGCCCCAGGGGTCGGTCCTGGGGCCCGTTTTGTTCAATATCTTCATAAATGATCTGGAGGATGGTGTGGATTGCACTCTCAGCAAATTTGCGGATGATACTAAACTGGGAGGAGTGGTAGATACGCTGGAGGGGAGGGATAGGATACAGAAGGACCTAGACAAATTGGAGGATTGGGCCAAAAGAAATCTAATGAGGTTCAATAAGGATAAATGCAGGGTCCTGCACTTAGGATGGAAGAATCCAATGCACCGCTACAGACTAGGGACCGAATGGCTCGGCAGCAGTTCTGCGGAAAAGGACCTAGGGGTGACAGTGGACGAGAAGCTGGATATGAGTCAGCAGTGTGCCCTTGTTGCCAAGAAGGCCAATGGCATTTTGGGTTGTATAAGTAGGGGCATAGCGAGCAGATCGAGGGACGTGATCGTTCCCCTCTATTCGACACTGGTGAGGCCTCATCTGGAGTACTGTGTCCAGTTTTGGGCCCCACACTACAGGAAGGATGTGGATAAATTGGAAAGAGTACAACGAAGGGCAACGAAAATGATTAGGGGTCTAGAGCACATGACTTATGAGGAGAGGCTGAGGGAGCTGGGATTGTTTAGTCTGCAGAAGAGAAGAATGAGGGGGGATTTGATAGCTGCTTTCAACTACCTGAAAGGGGGTTTCAAAGAGGATGGCTCTAGACTGTTCTCAATGGTAGCAGATGACAGAACGAGGAGTAATGGTCTCAAGTTGCAATGGGGGAGGTTTAGATTGGATATTAGGAAAAACTTTTTCACTAAGAGGGTGGTGAAACACTGGAATGCGTTACCTAGGGAGGTGGTAGAATCTCCTTCCTTAGAGGTTTTTAAGGTCAGGCTTGACAAAGCCCTGGCTGGGATGATTTAACTGGGACTTGGTCCTGCTTTGAGCAGGGGGTTGGACTAGATGACCTTCTGGGGTCCCTTCCAACCCTGATATTCTATGATTCTATGATTCTAAGATTATCTACTTATTTCATCATCTTTTTGCATTGTTGATACCATCACAATACTGGATATTGGAATGCAGGTGCATGAATTCCCCACATATGCAATGAATATGGCAAGGTAAGCACAGATAAAAAATGCATTTCTAATAATTTTAACCTGCCATTGTCCCTTTAATTTATTTTACAAAGCCATTCCAACAAACTGCTTTGGACACTACAGAAAAATGTTGCATTCTAGCAAAGCCTGATTAACTGAAAATCTCATCATCAGCCATACCACTGTGTAATGCATAACCTTTCACCTCTTGAACTATCCAGTTTCTGCTTCCTTTTTCCTGAACAGATATTCATAGAAGCACAAAAAGGAGATGGGAATCTTCTCACTAAAAGGCAAATCCTACAAATTAATATTAGGGCTGGTTACTTTGCACTGCAGATGCCTATAGCAGAATTTAAAAAATTACCAGACTCTAAAGAGGAAAGTTGTACCACTGACAAGGGAAATACCATGCAGATGCATACCTCTTCCTCAAAAAGCTATGGAGAAGGATGGAGAAATACCTACCATAGTGCTTTTCACAGTCCCTGCTTGGGGCTCCAAATTGGGCCTGATCTACATGCAAGTTTTCTCAGCATGGCTAGATTGGTTAGGACCATGAAGGAGAAAAATTTAAAAAAAAAATTAAAAAAAAAAAACACCCCTAACCAGCATACCTATGCCAGCAAAATCCCTAGTGTTGATGTAGTTATACCAGCAAAAAGTGATTTTGCCAAATATATGTTGCATCTACACTATGATTTGCCAATATACCATGTAACCGAGTATTGTCAATAAGGCCTTATGTATCAGCTATTGTCTACAAGATAGCCAATATATTTTAAATCCCTCTCCAGCTACTGGAAAAAAAGAAATATTTTAATTCTAAATTACTCTAGCACAGTGGTTCTCAACCTTCCCAGATTACTGTACCCCTTTCAGGATTCTGATTTGTCTTGCATACAGCCAAGTTTCACCTCACTTAAAAATGACCTGCTTACAAATTGAGACATCAAAATACAAGTGTCACAGCACACTATTACTAAAAAAATTGCTTACATTCTCATTTTTACACAATCAACTGGAATATAAATATTGTACTCGCATTTCAGTGTATAGCATATATAGCAGTATAAACAAGTCATTCTATGAAATATTAGTTTGTACTGACTTTGCAAGTGCTTTTTATGTGGTCTGTTGTAAAACTAGGCAAATATCTATGTTGACGTAGACCCTGGAAAACCTCTGCGTACCCCCAAGGGTACATAGACCCCCCACTTGAGAACCACTGTTCTAGCACGCCCCCAGCCTCATGGCTATTCCAAAGGAAAGCATTTCCTTTATTTATTACTTCTTATGGCTCCATTTTGTGTCCTCCCCCTGCCCCCACAATATATTCCTCCAGTGCTTGCATGTATTGCTAATGGCAGTAGCTCCAGAGAGAACCTGACCTAGTTCTTGTCAGTTTTACTATCTCCCCTTTGAACAGCAGTAATGGTAGGAAAGATCCTGATCAATTTTTGTCTTGTCACTTGGGAAAGCTATGAGCAGCAACTAAGGCACCAGAATGGACTGCCTACCGATCAGAAAGCCTGTATTCTATAGGTTTACACTACTTTCACGTTCAGTTTGTTTTTACATACAAGTGACGAAGCTAATTTAGTTTTAAATGAGAGATAAGGGTTTAGGTAAGGGTTTAAAGTAAGCATGACGAACAGATTTTTTTTTCAAATCCCACCGATAGCATATACTACCTAAGTGTAGGTTCAGGAAGAATACCATTAGTGCTCAGAAATATTTAACACCTTACAAATATTTAATCAGCATAGTCCATGAACTTTAAAGAAAAAAATACAAGGCCTAGGAAAAACTGCATTCTAAATTACAATAATTTTAAGCGTAAAATGAAAAACTAATAAGATTTACATTTACTTCAAGCAGAGAGAAGTACATTGTATTTAATAAACTCCATAGCCCATGCCAGGGGAGTAGAGAGGGTAAAAAAAAAAATCGATAACCTACAAAGACACATCGCCAAACTATGATGGGCAAAAAAGGGAGAGGCACCTTCGAGGGCCAGGTCTGGGAAGGAGGTGGAGAAGGTAAAGAAGGGCCCACTAAGGGCCAGGCACCCCGATCACAGACAGGGTGAGACTGGACATTGACTGCGACGAAGTGACCTGGCCCCCATTACACGGGTCTCAGCCACTCTGGACCAGCCGTCTTCGGCTAGTTGCTGGGCAGGGCTCGAGTAGGAGGAACCACCTCTGTCCGCGCTAGTGACGGCGCAAGAAAGGACGCAGGGTCCCTTTGTCGGGCTCCATCGAGCCGGGGGGCGGGTCCCCGCCCCCTACTCGCCCTTCCCAGCCACCATTTTATTCCCAGCTTTTGCCGCCGCCGCCGACCCCTGCCACAGCCGACCCGACACACCAACCCCAAGGGCTAGGGGGCCCGTACACCCTAGTCCCCTACTCCTGGCTCCCTCAACCCGCGGGGCAATCCCCGTCGCCATTTTGTTCATGCCCCCCCTTCGCCGCCTCTGCCCCCCGCCCAGCCGCCGCCATTTTGTGGCCGCTCCCTCCCTTTTCCCCCGGCACTACCCGGCCCGCCCGTCCTCCCGGCTCTCACCATCATAGCGCTCAGCCTGCTCAGCTAGCTTAGCCTGGTACACAAGGTCCTCCCGATCGTCCATGTCCAAGAGACGGGGCGGCGACGGGGACTACACGGGGTGGATGGAGGCTGATGAGTCCGAGATGCTCAGCCACTACCAGCTCACTGTTCTCCTGGCAAAGATGGCGGCGATAGCGCCTCCTCCTGCTATATCCGGGTACTTCCGCCAGCGGACGCATGCGCATCCCGCACACCACCATGGCAACAGCGGCGCCCTGGCAACCGGCGGGAGGAGAGAGACTTAGGGGTGGGGTCCGATGGGACGTCAAGTCTCCTGCGGCTGCCAGGCCCCGGAAGCGTGCGGGAAGGGAACTATGGCTGGGCTACGAGGGGACGGGTCCTTGGCACTGTGATGCCGGTGTGAGGGTGAGGGGCTGCTGGCACTCTTGGGATATAACGGTTGAGGACTGATATATGGGGGAGGGGGTCATGAGGGGCCTCTGGCGCTCCTGGGAAATGAGGGAGAGAGGGGGCCCTGAGGGTTTAAATGGGAGTTTAGGGGCCCCTGCACTACGATATAGGGGGTAAAGGGTCCTTGGCATGCGTAATGGGGAGTGAGGGGGCCTCTGGCACTATTGGGAAATGAGAGGGACAGGGACCTGGGCATCCAGATGTGTGGGGGGGCTGAAAGGCCTCTGGCACTGAAATATTGGGATGGGTAAGGGTTCCTTGGCAGTGGGTTGTGGGTTTGCTTGATACATACCTGTAACTACAGTGACCGCTGAGCCTACTGATTTATGCCAACACACTCATTTTTACTATTCCCTTGACCCCTCGCAACCATTGTGTGTTCATTCACCTGTTGCATTTTGTCATAGCCCTTGAGCTCTGAAGGGAGCAGGGAACATCTGTCTGTGTTACTCATTTACAATTAGAGAGGCAAGGTGGGTGAAGTAATATCTTTTAGTGGACCAATTTCTGTTGGTGGCTATATCTATACTAGCACTTTTGTCAGTGTATATCGCTCAGGGATGTGAAAAAAACACCCCTTGGAGTGACATATGACAAGGTACACTGATTGAAATGCCTGTGTGAACAGAGCTATGTCATCGGGAGGTGCTCTCCTGCTGAAATAGCTATTGGTGCTCATTGGAGGTGGTTTAGTTATGTTGACGGGAGAGCTCTCTGCATTGGTACAGCTGTGTCGCTGTAAGCTCACTAATGTAGACATGGCCAGTGAGAGAAACAAGTTTTCAAGCTTACCAGAGGCATAACTAGGCATTTTAGTGCCTGTGCCAAGCATGCATATTTGTGCTTCGTTCCAGGTTTTTTTCATAATTTTTCCACCCCCTGTAGCTTTGCGCCCTGGACGGCTGCCCAGCTTGCCCCACCCTGGTTATGGCCCTGCAGCTTAGACAGAGCTCTTCTTCAGGTCTGAGGAAAAATCTCCCAGCATCACTTCACATCTAAATGCAAGGTGGAATAGATTGTTTTGTATAAGTAGTTAGCACATATTGTAAGGGACCATTCAAAGGAAGGCAGAGTGGTCTGTTAAAACCTTTGAAGTCAGAGGACGAAAATGGGGGGTTAGTGGGTTACCGATTGTTGTAATAATCCAGAGTCTCTGTTCAGTCCATGATTTTTAGTATCTAGCAAAGTAATTAATTTAAGATCCCAAGCTCATCTTTTGAAAGTGTTTGGGTTTCTTTGAGGATGAGGACTGCTAGGACTGCCCTCATAGTTGTGAAGAAAACCTTGAAAATGTGACCCAGGGGTCACATAAGGTTTCAGCCCTAAAATGCAAATAAAAAAACCCCAGTTTTTTTTTAATATAATGATTTTGGAGGGCCTGACTCATGATTTTTCAATGTTTGGGCGTGGCACTGCTAAGGTTTTGAGCAGGAAACTTATAGCACTGAGCAATTTCAAGCAAACACTCAGGTATGTTTTACTTTTTCATAGCCATATCTTAAAAAACTGTCTCATAGACATCTCCCCTCTAATTTCTAATTAATATCCCTGTGGCAACTACAGCACTTGTTTCCATGAAGAAATAATATTAGAAAAGTATTTACAGTTTTGTTTTTATTAATAGATTATAAGGGCAAAAAGAGAGCACTGTGATCTAGTCTGACTTCCCACACAACACAGGCAATAGGACTTCCGAAATTAATTTCTATTTGATTCACAGCATATCTTTTAGAATAACTTCCAGTTGTGATTTAAAAATTTCCAGTGATGCAGATCCACCAGAAATCTTGCTAAATTGTTCTAATAATTAATTACTCTCACTGTTACAAATTTGTACCTAATTTCTACACCAAATATATCTAACTTCAACTTTCAGCAACTGGTTTTTGTTATGGCTTTGTCTGCTAGATTGAAGAGCCCTCTATTATAAATTTTCTGTTCACTATATGGGTATTTATACATTATATCACATCACACCTTCACCTTCTCTTTTATAAGATAAATGGGTTGATCTCTTTTAGTTTTTCACTATGAAGTATGTTTTCCAGTGCTTTAGTCATTCTCGTGGTTCTTCTCTGAATTCTTTCCAATTTGTCAGCATCCTTCTTGAATTGTGGGCATGAGAATTAGACCTGGTATTCAAGTCAACTATCTTACAGAGATGTCTAAATATAGAATAGAATATCAGGGTTGGAAGGGACCTCAGAAGGTCATCTAGTCCAACCTCCTGCTCAAAGCAGGACCAATCCCCAATTTTTGCCCCAGATCCCTAAATGGCCCCCTCAAGGATTGAACTCACAACCCTGGGATGGCAGGTCAATGCTCAAACCACTGAGCTATCCCTCCCCCCATATATTACAGCAACATTATTACCTATATCAACCAAATTTGTAATCTTGTCAAAAAATGTATATTAAATTAGTCTGACAGGATCTATTTCCCATAATCCATTGTTGATTGATCTAAATTATATTACTTTCCTTTAAATTTTTATTAAGCGAATTCCATATCTGCTGCATCATTATTTCACCTGGAAGCAATGTCAGGCTGACAGGCTTATAATTCCCCAAGCATCCTGTTTACCCTTTTTAAATATTGGCACAACCTGAGCTTTCTTTCAGTCTTCTGGAACTTGCCCAGCACTCCTAGACTTACTGAAAATCAACATTAATGGTATAGCAAACTCATTAGTCAGATCTTTTAAAACTATTGGATACAAGGTAGAACTGATGATTTTAAAATGTCTAGCTTTAGTAGCTGGTGTTTAACGTCCTCCTGAGTTACGGTTGAAATGGAAAGTGTTTCACTCTCCATCATATGATATAGCTATATAATTTTTTTCCAACACGTATAAAACAATATTTATTGATTCTGCCTTTTGTGCATTATTGACAAATTCTACCATTTTTCATCTAGTAATGGACTGATACTATTGTTAGGAGTCTTTCTGTTCTTAATATACTTTAAAATACTTCTTATTGTCCGTAACTCTGCTGGCTATTGCTTCCCTTATCAATTTTCTACAATTCCTAGCTTCTAATTTATATTAATTGCTATCAGCTTTACCTATCTTCCATTTGTTTTAGAGAGAGAGTGTGCAACTGTCACTTCCCCACTAAGCCAGATTATTTTTTTAACCAATGCTGCCTTCTTTCTTGAGTATGGCTTTTGAGACATCTAGTAAAGTGTTAATAAATGATTCCCAATTATCATTCAAATTTTTCTTTTTAAATTCTCTCAACCAGCTGATTTGGATCATAATTGTTTTGAGCTTTTTGCAGCTGGCCTTTTAAACCACCATGTGTGTATACACGCACATGGTGGTTTAAAAGGCCAGTTGCAAAAAGCTCAAAACAATTATGATCCAAATATATATACTGGGGTCACCAAATGAAATTAATAAGCAGCAGGGTTAAAATAAATAAAAGGAAGTATTTCTTCACACAACGCACAGTCAACCTGTGGAACTCCTTGCCAGAGGATGTTGTGAAGGCTAAGACCATAACAGGGTTAAAAAAACAACTAGATAAATTCATAGAAGATAGTTCCATTAATGGTTTTTTGCCAGGATGGGCAGGAATGGTGTCCCTAGCCTCTGTTTGCCAGAAGCTAAGAATGAGCGACAGGGGATGAATCACTTGATGATTACCTGTTCTGTTCATTCCCTCTGGGGCACCTGGCACCGGCCACTGTCGGAAGACAGGATACTGGACTAGATGGACCTTTGGTCTGACCCAATAGGGCCATTCTTATGTTCTTATATACATAAAAGCTACTCCACCTTTTCATGTTCTCTATATGTATGTATGTATAAATATATCTTCTTACTGTATGTTCCATTCTATGCATCCGATGAAGTATACAAATATATACTTGTACACATATATACAAATGCACAAAGCCTTGGAAACAAGCAGGGAGAACTGGAGGTCCTGGTGATGTCAAGGAATTATGACGTGATTGGAATAACAGAGACTTGGTGGGATAACTCACATGACTGGAGTACAGTCATGGATGGTTATAAACTGTTCAGGAAGGACAGGCAGGGCAGAAAGGTGGGGAGTAGCACTGTATGTAAGGGAGCAGTATGACTGTTCAGAGCTCCGGTACGAAACTGTGGAAAAACCTGAGTGTCTCTGGATTAAGTTTAAAAGTGTGTGCAACAAGAGTGATGTCATGGTGGGAGTCTGCTATAGACCACCGGACCAGGGGGATGAGGTGGATGAGGCTTTCTTCCGGCAACTCACGGAAGCTACTAGATCGCATGCCCTGATTCTCATGGGTGACTTTAATTTTCCTGATATCTGCTGGGAGAGCAATACAGCGGTGCATAGACAATCCAGGAAGTTTTTGGAAAGCGTAGGGGACAATTTCCTGGTGCAAGTGCTAGGGGAGCCAACTAGGGGGAGCGCTTTTCTTGACCTGCTGCTCACAAACCGGGTAGAATTAGTGGGGGAAGCAAAAGTGGATGGGAATCTGGGAGGCAGTGACCATGAGTTGGTTGAGTTCAGGATCCTGACGCAGGGAAGAAAGGTAAGCAGCAGGATATGGACCCTGGACTTCAGGAAAGCAGACTTTGACTCCCTCAGGGAACAGATGGCCAGGATCCCCTGGGGGACTAACATGAAAGGGAAGGGAGTCCAGGAGAGCTGGCTGTATTTCAAGGAATCCCTGTTGAGGTTACAGGGACAAACCATCCTGATGAGTCGAAAGAATAGTAAATATGGCAGGCGACCAGCTTGGCTTAATGGTGAAATCCTAGCGGATCTTAAACATAAAAAAGAAGCTTACAAGAAGTGGAAGGTTGGACATATGACCAGGGAAGAGTATAAAAAATATTGCTCGGGCATGTAGGAAAGATATCAGGAGGGCCAAATCGCACCTGGAGCTGCAGCTAGCAAGAGATGTCAAGAGTAACAAGAAGGGTTTCTTCAGGTATGTTGGCAACAAGAAGAAAGCCAAGGAAAGTGTGGGCCCCTTACTGAATGAGGGAGGCAAGCTAGTGACAGAGGATGTGGAAAAAGCTAATGTACTCAATGCTTTTTTTGCCTCTGTTTTCACTAACAAGGTCAGCTCCCAGACTGCTGTGCTGGGCAACACAAAATGGGGAAGAGATGGCCAGCCCTCTGTAGAGATAGAGGTGGTTAGGGACTATTTAGAAAAGCTGGACGTGCACAAGTCCATGGGGCCGGACGAATTGCATCCGAGAGTGCTGAAGGAATTGGCGGCTGTGATTGCAGAGCCCTTGGCCATTATCTTTGAAAACTCGTGGCGAACGGGGGAAGTCCCGGATGACTGGAAAAAGGCTAATGTAGTGCCCATCTTTAAAAAAGGGAAGAAGGAGGATCCTGGGAACTACAGGCCAGTCAGCCTCACCTCAGTCCCTGGAAAAATCATGGAGCAGGTCCTCAAAGAATCAATCCTGAAGCACTTAGAGGAGAGGAAAGTGATCAGGAACAGTCAGCATGGATTCACCAAGGGAAGGTCATGCCTGACTAATCTAATCGCCTTTTATGATGAGATTACTGGTTCTGTGGATGAAGGGAAAGCAGTGGATGTATTGTTTCTTGACTTTAGCAAAGCTGTTGACACGGTCTCCCACAGCATTCTTGTCAGCAAGTTAAGGAAGTATGGGCTGGATGAATGCACTATAAGGTGGGTAGAAAGCTGGCTAGATTGTCGGGCTCAACGGGTAGTGATCAATGGCTCCATGTCTAGTTGGCAGCCGGTGTCAAGTGGAGTGCCCCAGGGGTCGGTCCTGGGGCCCGTTTTGTTCAATATCTTCATAAATGATCTGGAGGATGGTGTGGATTGCACTCTCAGCAAATTTGCGGATGATACTAAACTGGGAGGAGTGGTAGATACGCTGGAGGGGAGGGATAGGATACAGAAGGACCTAGACAAATTGGAGGATTGGGCCAAAAGAAATCTAATGAGGTTCAATAAGGATAAGTGCAGGGTCCTGCACTTAGGATGGAAGAATCCAATGCACCGCTACAGACTAGGGACCGAATGGCTCGGCAGCAGTTCTGCGGAAAAGGACCTAGGGGTGACAGTGGACGAGAAGCTGGATATGAGTCAGCAGTGTGCCCTTGTTGCCAAGAAGGCCAATGGCATTTTGGGATGTATAAGTAGGGGCATAGCGAGCAGATCGAGGGACGTGATCGTTCCCCTCTATTCGACATTGGTGAGGCCTCATCTGGAGTACTGTGTCCAGTTTTGGGCCCCACACTACAGGAAGGATGTGGATAAATTGGAAAGAGTACAACGAAGGGCAACGAAAATGATTAGGGGTCTAGAGCACATGACTTATGAGGAGAGGCTGAGGGAGCTGGGATTGTTTAGTCTGCAGAAGAGAAGAATGAGGGGGGATTTGATAGCTGCTTTCAACTACCTGAAAGGGGGTTTCAAAGAGGATGGCTCTAGACTGTTCTCAATGGTAGCAGATGACAGAACGAGGAGTAATGGTCTCAAGTTGCAATGGGGGAGGTTTAGATTGGATATTAGGAAAAACTTTTTCACTAAGAGGGTGGTGAAACACTGGAATGCGTTACCTAGGGAGGTGGTAGAATCTCCTTCCTTAGAGGTTTTTAAGGTCAGGCTTGACAAAGCCCTGGCTGGGATGATTTAACTGGGACTTGGTCCTGCTTTGAGCAGGGGGTTGGACTAGATGACCTTCTGGGGTCCCTTCCAACCCTGATATTCTATGATTCTATGATTCTATGATAAGTGGGCTGTAGCCCACGAAAGCTTATGCTCAAACAAATTTGTTAGTCTCTAAGGTGCCACGAGTATTCCTGTTCTTTTCACTAACTTTTAGAAATTCTTAGGCTGTTTTAATACTGGCTGCATGAGACCCCCGTGGAATTCCCTGTGGTCACTGAGCTTTTTTTTTTAGTACTTGTTAGTGGTTATAGATAGGTGATTAAGGAGCTGGTCATCCTGTTTCCACATGTGATTTGGTGGTCTGTAACAGACACCAAGTAGTACCACATCTTGTGCTTTAATCTCTTAGGACACTGATCCATTAGTATTCTAGATTATTTTCTTCTGAGTCCTTAGTGATGCAGAAACAGGTAATATTTTTAATATATATGCTCATTGTATCATTCTTAAATAGGTTATAACCATTGATTTTGAACATTGCATTCACACGAATCATCCCACTATGCTGATATATAGGCAGAGAATGCTGGGAGCAGAGAAATGTAGGCTGAACTTTTTGCTGGGGCTTCCACATATTCGGATATTTGCTGGCTCAGATGAGCTTGTGGTATGGACTAGCCTGGTTTTCTCCACTGCTAATGGAAAACAGTGGTAGGTGTGAGTAAGTAGCAGACGGCACTGACATTCCTGGTAAAGGAGCTGAAAGGTAGGAAGACTTTGCACACAGAATCCATAGTCTGTCCTAATAGGAAAAGTCACCAGTTACTGACCATCCATTTAATCTGGAGTCCTCAGCAATTTGCGAAATACATTATCATACTCAGAAGCTATCTATAATGGAGAGCAGTGAGCCTCCGTCATTATTATTAATTATTATTATTATTATTAGATGGAGGTAGAGAATCACGAATGCAGTGCTGTTGCAGTCCAGCAGATGGAGGCAAAACTCAAGAGGAAGCATTCAAAAACTTAAACTCCCACTCTGCCTCTTTTAGGAGTCAGAGTAGCAGCCGTGTTAGTCTGTATCCGCAAAAAGAAAAGGAGTACTTGTGGCACCTTAGAGACTAACAAATTTATTTGCTGTAGCTCACAAAAGCTTATGCTCAAATAAATTTGTTAGTCTCTAAGGTGCCACAAGTACTTCTTTTCTTCTTTCAGGAGTCTGATTTGTGTTGTGTAATCCCAAGTTTCACTTTGCTTAAAAATGGCTTACTTACAAAATCAGATATAAAAATACAAAAGTGTCACAGCACACTGTTAACTGAAAAATTGCTTATTTTGTCATTTTTGCCATATAATTATAAAGTAAATCAATTGGAATATAAATATTGTATTTAGGTTTCAGCGCATAATGTATATAAAGCAGTATAAACAAGTCGTGTGAAATTTTAGTTTGTACTGACTTTGCTAGTGCTTTTTATGTAGCCTGTTGTAAAACTAGGGAAATATATAGATGAGTTGAGGACCCCCTGGAAGACCTCTGCATACTCCCAGGGGTACCCCTGGCTGAGAATCACTGCCGTAGGATATGCTTGCAACATTTTTAAACAAGGGGCACTCTTTTAAAATGTTCTACTGCATTTGTTGATACACAAAACACTCCCTGGGTAAGATACTCTCCCTCTCCCATAAACAAACAAACCCTAGTTCCACTCTTCTCCTTCCCATATTGATCAACCTTTTCACCTCTCTCCTCTCCAGTTCAGCCTGCTTGGTAGCTGCTTCTCACAGGCTGCAGTTAGTAAATGCTCTTGCAGGTTGCAGTTATAGGGTAGGCATCAAATCCCTTAAGTGGTGGGCTCAGAGGGCCTTTTCAGCAATTTAAAGACCAGAAAAGATCATTACAATCATCTCCCTATCATCATGCCATAGTATTTCAACCAATAAATCCTGCATCAAGCCCATAGCTTCTGGCTGAACCAACAGTATGTTTTAGAAAGGCATCAAATTCTGGCTTAAGGATTTCAAGTGATATGTTATTACAGTCCTCATTAATTACTCTTTAAAAACTGTGTTTTATTTCCATTCTGAATTTGTCAATCTACACCCTCAAGCCACTGGATCTTGTTATGCCATTGTTTGCTGGATTAAAGAACCCTGCCCTCTGCTATCAGAAATCTGCTCCCAATGTAAGTATTTTATAGTCTGTAATCAAGTTACTGCTTAACCTTTTTTGTATGTTTAAATATATGGATCAAAAGTTTGTCTCTCATTTGGTTTTGTGGTTAAGATACTAGACTGCTATTTGAGATTTGGACTGTGTTTCTCGTTCTGTCTTAGCCTTCCTAAGTTAGTTTCTGTGCCTCAGTTTCCCAATTTGAAAAAAGGGCTAATATTTCCCTAAATTCAGGAGCATTGTGAGAAGAGCCATTCATGCACACACACATTTCTCAGTGAAACTTGCATGCAAAACCTGTAATTACAATAGTGGGGTGGACTCCCTTCAAAAATATGCATTTTACTTTAGCTAGATGCTAGAGCATCTAGAAACCAAGAGTGTAGGTCACACTTACAGGTTAGGAATACTTGTGGCACCTTAGAGACTAACAAATTTATTTGAGCATAAGCTTTTGTAAGCTACAGCTCACTTCATCGGATGCATTCAGTGGAAAATACAGTGGGGAGATTTATATACACAGAGAATATGAAACAATGAGTGTTACCATACACACTGTAAGGAGAGTGTTTCAGAGTAGCAGCCGTGTTAGTCTGTATTTGCAAAAAGAAAAGCAGTACTTGTGGCACCTTAGAGACTAACAAATTTATTAGAGCATAAGCTTTCGTGAGCTACAGCTCACTTCATCGGATAAGCTGTAGCTCACGAAAGCTTATGCTCTAATAAATTTGTTAGTCTCTAAGGTGCCACAAGTACTGCTTTTCTTTGTAAGGAGAGCGATCACTTAAGATGAGCTATTACCAGCGGGGGGGGAGGGGGGAGAGAAAACCTTTTGTAGTGATAATCAAGGTGGGCCATTTCCAGCAGTTGACAAGAACTTCTGAGGAACAGTGCGGGGTGTGGAGGGGGGAATAAACATGGGGAAATACTTTTACTTTGTGTAATGACCCATCCACTCCCAGTCTCTATTCAAGCCTAAATTAATTGTATCCAGTTCGCAAATTAATTCCAATTCAGCAGTCTCTCCTTGGGAGTCTGTTTTTGAAGTTTTTTTTGTTGAAGAATAGCCACTCTTAGGTCTGTAATCCAGAGACTGCTGAATTGGAATTAATTTGCAAACTGAATACAATTAATTTAGGCTTGAATAGAGACTGGGAGTGGATGGGTTCCCCCACCCCCCGCCCCGCTCTCCAGCTGGTAATAGCTCATCTTAAGTGACTGCTCTCCTTACAGTGTGTATGGTAACACTCATTGTTTCATGTTCTCTGTGTATATAAATCTCCCCACTGAATGCATCCGATGAAGTGAGCTGTAGCTCACAAAAGCTTATGCTCAAATAAATTTGTTAATCTCTAAGGTGCCACAAGTACTCCTTTTCTTTTTGCGAATACAGACTAACACGGCTGCTACTCTGAAACTTATAGGATAAAGGACTGTATGTTGGAACCTATTGATTCAGAAAAGGATTTATAAACCAGCTGAACATAAACTCTCAGTATGACGTGGAGGCTGAAAGAACAAATACTGTCCTTAGATGTATAAGCAAGGGAATAACAAGAAGAATCAGGAAAGGCTTATTACTGCTGTATACAACGAGGCCATTCTTTGTGCACATCTGGAAGCACCTGGTGGTGGTGGGGGGGAGTATTTGGTATGTCCTCCATATACACTCCAGAGCAGTGGTGGGCAATGTGCAGCCTGCCAGGACAATCCGCTGGTGGGCCACGAGGCAGTTTGTTTATATAGACCATCTGCAGGCATGGCCACCTGCAGCTCTCAGTGGCCATGGTTCGTCGTTCCTGGCCAATCGGAACTGCAGGAAGCAGCGGCCAGCATGGCCTGCGCCGCTTCCCACAGCTCCCATTGGCTGGGAACGGCGAGCCGCAGCCACTGGGAGCTGCGGGCACCGAGCCTGCAGACGGTCAATGTAAACAAACTGTCTCGTGGCCTGCCAGTGGATTACCCTGAGGGGCTGCAGGTTGCAGAGGCACTGGTTGGAAAGCTCTCAGCAGTTGTGGTAATAAATGAGTATACTCAGAGGGTTGAAAATATCAAGCAACACTAGCCATAGGCATATATTGGGAAAAAAAAAAAGTTTTCTGCTACCTCCCCTCAACCATAGCCAGGTTGTGCCTATGCCTTTTCACACTGCTATATACAGGGCTAGACTAAGGTTTCGAGGGGTGGGAGGATTAGTAAAATGATTCTTTGGTACCCGCACAAATTAAACGAACTTGTTTTACATAAAGTGTGTAATGGTGGTGGCAATGGGGAGTATCTGGTTTCTGTCCTCCCACTCTCTTGCTGCAGGAGTAGGCCATAGCGGTGCTTTTATTGTTTCATTCTGTTTGCATCAGTTTCTACTTTTAAAGCTACCTTTTCTAAACATACACCTTTTAAAAAATAAAATGAATACTAAGATTTTCTTTATGGGACCCAAAGCCTAGATCTATTAACCAGATGGCCCCGCAGCTCATTAGTGATTATGATGGAATTGCCACATCTAACCCATAAGTACTCTCCAGAACAGTGGATGCCCACTATGAACTCTATGGCCACAGAATTTTCCACAGACTTAACTTGTACACTTTAAAATGTAATTAAGAAAAATTTCTCTCACTAATCACCATGGTTGTGAAAATAATCTTGAAACTGTGCAGACTCATCGTATCAGGATGGTGCATTATGTTCCGGAACTCAGAGGTACAAGACTGCCCATTAATCTCTGAGGTTTTAACTGTGACACCTAAAAATAATATAAATGTGAATATTGTTAAATTTGTTTAATTGATGATCATTCTAGTAGAAACATTCAACTAAAATTTATCCTATAATCCACCACTGTCCTTTACCCAGATTCCCCATACACCTTTATGATAGTTTTAAAGGTCTGAATTGGAAAGCGTGAGACCAAGGTAGAATTAAATTTAATATGCAAAAACAACAAGGACTATTTGTTTCATAATTTCTAAAAGTAAATTAAAGGGGCTGAATTTTCCTAGTGAGCGTATTCAGATTGCCAAAATATTATTTATTTGCAAGACTGAGAATTATTGCTAGAATATTATATCTAAGAATTGTAAAAAAATTTATTATGGGGGAAATTTGGCATGTAATTTTAATTTCTGCATGGAAAATAAGCATTCATATTTTTCGGTAAGAGTTAAGACTACATTCAGGGTTTTTTAAATGAATAAATCACCTTTTTTTCAAGAGGCCTGAGTATTATTTTTCTTGTCAGTTCAGTTTACTCAAAGCTGACGTTTTATCAACTTCTCCCAAATGTCATGTTTAATAGCCTCTTTTGGGTGAGGACATAATTGAGAAAACCATTACTGTAGACACGATCATATTGTGCCTTTATAAATTTATATTTACACCATTAGAAAATGAATGAATAACTTCCAAAGACAGTTGCTCCAAAATTATACCAACCCAATTTTTTGGCTATATTTTTTATTTACTTCACATACTATGAACATATACATTACATGCTACAAAAAAATAAAAAAGTAGATTTTAACTGTCAAGAAAGTGAATAGTGTTATAATACAGTGGCACATGTTCATATTTTTTACTTCAAATTGGATTGCTTAGCATCTTTCCCCAAAAACCATTAAGAACATGAAGTGTTTTTACTCAAATGATTAGAAATATTTGCATTAACAAATACAGTTGAAACAGATTAATCAGGTCATATATTAGTATTAAAGTCTGGGTTTTACAGAAATGAAATATATATTAAAAAAACATAGCAGCCAAGTTTTACTTCGTTTAGTGTGATATAATGTGTAAATGCACTAGGAGAACACAGTGTAGTTGAGCGTTCTGCTTTTCATAGTGTATTTCTAGAAACCATTAGTATTCTAGTTCTAGAACCTGCCTATGCAGAATAAACCCAAACACTGACAGAGACAATTAAAACTTGTATGACTTCTAACATTCTTACTAATGAGTTTGGTTTTTTGGAGGGTGGGGGGGTGTGTGCAAAAGAGGGAACAAAGGCCACAAGATGATTCCATCTACATATTTATGAATTACTCAGTTTTATCTATCCTGCTTTAAGACATTGGTGAGATAGGTTGAATCAGTATCTTGTACAAATGCAGTCTTATCCTGTAGGCCTGTTATCTGATGAACAAACTTATATTTCATCTGAAAACTCAGCAATTAGTATACTGGGGGGCTAAGAAAATCTTATTTCACAATAACTTATTCTTCTAGAATAACAGCAGATATTAAGACTTTGTAGGAATGATTGTTCTTCTGCTCTGTCAAAGTCTATAATAAAAGTAAAGTATTTGCAATCATATGGTCTTCACAAAAACATAGCTACATAGTAATACATTTGTATTTTTAGTTTAAATGAGTGTATATGGCATTTATTTAGCAATGAAAATTTCTTTATATCCCATTCATGTTAAAAAATAACCTGCATACCAAACACCATATTTTCTTAAAGGAACTTTATCTACAAAAGTTGGGGAATGGAATCCTGTAGACATGACTACGGATATGCAGGATGATTTAATTATGATTGGAAGAATCAGTTGAAGTGGACTAAATTGTGTTGCCTTACTGAGAATATTGAACACGTCTCTCCTTTATTTATGCTTCTTTTGTGATATGTGGAGAAAAAGATATGCATCTATCAGCAATTAATTTGTATGTATAGATACCATATTTAGAGACTGCCTGTATCAAGTATTCAATTCCTGTAGGTAGCAAGGTCAGGGGAAAAAAGTATGAATTATATGTAAAGAACTAACATTTTACCAGCCCGTGATTAGTTTATCTTTAAGCATTTTTAAGCACATTGAGCACTAACTTAGAAGCACAATATCAATTCAAATTAGATTAGAAATGCAGTCACTTAATTACTTCTGTCTGTCAAGTAATTATCTCAAAAATAGATGAGTTGTAAATTTTCTACAGAGGGTTTAGTAGTACTTTTAAAAAAATCATTGTTTGTTAGGATTTCTCTACAGTAATCTGTCCCCACTACCTGAAAATTGGACAGACATACTGATCAATTAGTTCTAACATAAAGCAACTATGTAACAGATAAAGGAAAAATATTACTGTTTCCAGCATGTAATAGTTTTGAGGTAAAATGTTAACAGTATTCTAATATATGGGCCCATGCCTCTCAGCAGTAGCCTCTGTGGTGGGAGCTAGCCCTTGAAGCATTTACAACTGTTCAGAGACATTCTAGTGGTATTTAACTACTTGTACATGTCCAAGAGGTGTTTCAGTTTTAAACCATTTAGAAAAATCGTTTACAATGTAGCCACAAAAGTTACAAAATAACTTTGAATATATTGGTCACTAGATTGCTGTATTTGGATAACTTAATTTAAGATACAGGCAAGGGATAGTTACCTCATTGTTTTAATTTACAAAACTTACTGCATCCATTCTAATTTTTATGTTAAAGAAAATCAGATAAGGATTAGTAGAAAAGGTTGAAAATTCAAGTAGTGCATAATAACCTAGTCAACATACTGATTTTTATCATTTGCTATAATGTTTTACTCTATTTACTGCCTTTTTATAATCAGTCCAGAAGCACAAAAGTATTTTCTATTAGTTTATTACAAATAAAATCTTCTCATGAATTCACTATCAAATGCTTTACAGATGGAAACAAGCAGGGCAGTCCCAAAAGTTATTTTAAAATAAAGGTAATGTTTGGTTTGTTAGTTCAAGACATTTGACACTGATTTGCTCTAGCCAATGACTAAGACTATTCACTAAGGATAAAGGAGTTATGAAACTGTCCCAATGTAATTTAATTTTATCTCTTATAACTGGCTAATGTTCTCTGTGTCACTTTTTCAGAGCAATGCTGCATATTTTAGTACACTTATTAATCAAATACTACCTAGAAGCTATGAATTAATGAGTAAAGTGCTATGCACACATTTGTCAGCACTGGTATGGAGGTCTACAATTCCTTAAAACATGTATTTGTGGGTAAAAAATATCAGGATGTGTTAATATAACATCTCAACTTGAAGTTAAATTAGCTACTAGGAAAGTTTGAAGCAACAGTACTAAAGAAACCAATCTCTAGTGTCCTCAAACTCATCAGAAGACCTAGAGGAGGATTTGATTTCTTATTTACCATTGAAGTGGTAGATATCTGTAAGTCACAAAGCTATCCCAATGTATGTTCTACATCTAAAAAGATTATTTGCATGGTGCAAAACATCATGTAGACTTGTTAGGGCAAAGAAAGTTAGAACGAAAACAAAGGCAAAAGCTCCAGAATTAACTGTTTGTGAAATTTCTACCCATACACTGAATTTTCTAAGTTTGATATGCATTGCCTGTGGAAGCAGCAACATAAGCAATGGGACTGGAGAAAGCTAAAACCTCTAATCAACAGATGTATTGCTGCTTTCTCCATCTGCTGCTGCAAGTGAAGTACGGTATGCTCTGCACATGAACGTAAGCAGGCATTACAACCTACCATCATATACTAGTTCTGCCACTTGACACACAGGTTATCTAGTTTCGTACCCTGAATAACATGAGTTTTGATTAAGGAATGGTGGTGTTCAGTCCCAGGGTTTGCAGGTATCAGAATGCTCGAACAAACAATACTCCTTTCGACATCTGTAGGAACACAGTCTAAATGGCAGCTGCAGTGAAATACAGAGAGACTGTTCCAATCTGTAAGCAAAACTGTTGAGCCACACTCAGCTGAAGTCCTCATCAGGATTCTGTTGGTCCAGCAGGCGGACATGTGTGAATGGAAAGTGACCACGTTTACCATTACACTCTCCTTCCCATTGACCACTCACATTAATCTTTGTGACCTTGACCAGCTCACCGACCTGCAGGACAGGAACAAAGTGTTATTACATAGTGTAGAAGAGTATTTAATTTCTTGTTAATCTCATTTTGGTACAGCTTACACTTGTACTCTTCAATTAAAAATGCTTACTTGCTGTCTCAAATAGTCAGTCTTTGGCAGAATAGCCTAATTCAAATTATTAAACTCTTGAAGAAAACAGAAAAACAGAGAGAAATGCAGCAATGTGTGGATAGACTACCTACAGTTAGGGTGACCAGATAGCAAGTGTGAAAAATCGGGACAGGGGTAATAGGAGCCCATATAAAAAAAGCCCCAAATATCAGGACTGTCCCTATAAACATGGGACATCTGGTCACCCTACCTACAGTATAGACTCTGCAACCCTGCACCAGTCTCTTTCAGTGTGTTCTTGTGCCTTGACAAATCAGTCCTCTTGTTGTGGTAAATTAATTATTGCTGAACTAACATTAGATGCTTGCATTTCTCCTGGGTGGGACCAATATCTGAACATAAGAGGGAAGACAGTTTGCAAGTGTATAAAGGAAATACATTACTATATTGGAAACCTAAAAGCTCTTTAAAAAAAGGGACATGTCAAATACAACTAAAAGGTTGTGCAAAATATTTTAAGAAATAATAGGTCAGATACAACAGCCCTGCTCAGTGTCGACAATTCCTAAAAGAAGTGTTGCAAAACCCCGAGCATAGAAATAGGTGATAATGATAGCTATAAGAGTATAGTGGTGAAATTCTCTGGTTTGGGAGAGCAAGTTAAAGGTATTACATTTTAATAGTAATAAATAGCAGCATTTAGAGCATCTTCCATATGACTGAGCACTTCACAAACATTAAGACTTGATCAGTTGTATGGCAAGCATTATCCCCGTTTGACAGACAGGAAAAATACACAGAGCTATTAGGTGACTTGCCTCAAGTCATACAGGAAGTTGGTGTAAATGTCAGACTACACTCTAGGTCTATATTTTACCACATTCCAAAATTAATCACATTTTAAAAAGTTCAGTGTTTGAATAAGTTATTTCCTTAGTATTTTATTTTAAGTGTTGTTCAATTAATATTAGAGAGATAAGGTGAGTGAGGTAATATCTTTTATTGGACCAACTTCTTTGTGACCTTTACCAGATCACCAACCTACAGGACAAGAACAAGTACATTGTTATTACATAGTGCAGAAAAGTATCTGATTCCTTGTTACACTCGTTTTGGTACTGTTCATGCTGGTATTTTTCTATGAAAAGTGCTTACTTGCAGTCTCAAACAGCTCTAAAGCATGTCTTTCTCACCAACAGAAGTTGTTCCTTGTCTCTCTAATATCCTGGGACCAACATGGCTACAACTACACTGCAGATCAATTAACATAGCAGATATTTGATTACACAGAAAAATCTATAATTAGAAGAATGTAAATTGGTTGCAAAGTCAAACCTCAAGAGTTATAGGTAATGCCAAATGTAAGGCTGCTTGTGGAACTTTATTTCTATTCACTTGTACATAGACATTATGACAATCTTTTTTAATAACACGATTGCAAACGCATCATTTTTTCTTCAGTACTCACCTAGTTCAGTACACTGGATGGATGATGCTCAGAGAATGGGTAGATGTTTAAGACGAGAAGGGACCTTTACAATTATCCAGTCTGACCACTACATGTGGACCTATGTCCTATTTATTGCATATCATCCAAATGCCACACTGAATATGTAGTTATTAATTTACTCATAGGCTCGTCTGTGGTGCTTATTATCATATCAGTGTCACAAACATTAATTAATTTATCTTCATAAATGCTCTATGAGACAGAGTATCAATATTCCCATTTGACAGCCAGGAAATCAAGGTACAGGGAGATAAAGACAAGAATTTGCAAGTCTTCACTAATTTTTTGTGTCCTGTAATTAGGGATGATTTTTTAGAGTACTTGGAACTGTTATAACAGTTATATTCGGCACACTGTACAGATACTAATTAATTAAGAGGGCTGTCAAGCGATTAAAAAAATTAATTGCACTGTTAAACAATAATAGAATACCATTTCTTTAAATATTTTTGGATGTTTTCTACATTTTCAAATATATTCATTTCAATTACAACACAGAATACAAAGTGTACAGTGCTCAGTTTATATTTATTTTTATTACAAATATTTGCACTGTAAAAAACAAAAGAAATAGTACATTTCAATTCATCTAATACAAATACTATAGTGCAATCTCTTTATCATGAAAGTTGAACTTATAAATGTAGAATTATGTGCAAAAAATAAAAACGCAAAACGTTAGAACTTACAAATCCACTCAGTCCTACTTCAGCAAATAGCTCAGACAAAGAAATTTGGTTACAATTTGCAGGAGATAATGCTGCATATGTCTTGTTTACAATGTCACCTGAAAGTGAGAACAGGTGTTCACATGGCATTGTAGCCAGCATCACAAGATATTTACATGCCAGATGCGCTAAAGATTCATATGTCCCCTCATGCTTCAACCACCGTTCCAGAAGACATACATCCATGCTGATGACAGGTTGTGCTCGATATCGATCAAAGCAGAGTGGACCCACACCTGTTCATTTTCATTATCTGAATCAGAAGCCACCAGCAGAAGGTTGATTTTCTTTTTTGGTGGTTCGGGTTCTGTAGTTTCCACATCAGAGTGTTACACCTTTAAGACATCTGAAAGCATTCTCCACACCTCGTCCCTCTCTGATTTTGGAAGGCACTTCATATTCTTAAACCTTGGGTTGAGTGAATCTATATTTGTAAGTTACACTTTCACGATAAAGAGATTGCACTACAGTACTTGTAAAAGGTGAATTGAAAAATATTATTTCTTTTGTTTATCATTTTTACAGTGGAAAATATTTGTAATAAAAAATAATATAATGTGAGGACTGTATACTTTGTATTCTGTGTTGTAACAGAAATCAATATATTTGAAAATGTAGAAAAACATCCAAAATATTTAATAAATTTCAATTGGTATTCTATTGTTTAACATGTGATTAATTGCAATTAATTTTTTTAATCGCAGGATTTTTTTTGGTTAATCGTGAGTTAACTGCGATTAATCGACAGCCCTACTAATTAATCTTCTAGAACCCTGAGTATCAGATGGGCAAGTATATTTATTCCCATTTTACAGATGGGAAAATAGAAAAAGGCAAACAACCTTATCCAAGGTGTCACAATGATATCAGTGGCAGAGACTCGGGACCTCCTGACTTTCAACTCTGTGCTCACTTCTCCAAATCAATTTACTACCAGAGTTTTTGAGCAGCTAGAGCTTCCATGTATTTTAGCTGCAGTCATTGAGCATTCAGACCTTCTGAAACTCACTGTCTAAGTATCTCAGGTTAGACATTCAGAAAATGCGGAACACACTCCCTCCAAAAAATTCTGGTAAATTAACTTGACGACCATCACAGTGGAAGTCTGAGCTGAGGCAGCAATATAACTAAGTTCTCGTTGGTGGCATTACTCTATGTTATATCATTCTTCCTGCAGTCCCCTGCATCAATCTCTATACCCCTTCCAATGTTTTTGGACCAAGTGAAACTGGGAGCCATGTGCGACTGGTATAGATAACCTCATTCACTAAACAACTTTAATTAATTCCCTCAGCACTGCCCAGACAACCTTAAGTCTGGCATTTCCTAGAAACAGTGCTTGATTTTGCAACCTAAACAATTTTAATCTGATTTTTTGTATGTGATTTCTTAGATTTTGTTTTGGCCATTCTTCTGTTTTTAAAAAGGGCATAACCAAGTTCTATTATATGCAACTGTCACAAATCCTACCCCCCAATCCTCCAAAAATATCATGCATCAGCAGCAGGGTTTGAGCACAAAGCCTTCAGCACTGTTACCCATGCTTTACAAATGCTAGAGTAGTGCTATTTAATAGTTTAGCCAAGCGCTAATATTTGGCACACAGAGACACAGTGTCAGTAAATGGCCGAGATTTGGATCTGGTTTCTACTTGCACATATGTAGTTTATGTCTACACAGCATTTTGGAGCCTACCCACATGACAAAGCCTCCTAGTCTGGGTTGACAGATTGGGTAAGCAGGGCTCATGACAGCACTCTAAAACTAGCTGTATAGACAGCACTTTGAAGTTGCAACTCAGGCTGCAGCTCAGACTCTGAACCCTAGGGAGGGGATGGGCTGAAGAGCCCAAGCCACAATTAAAAAGTGCTGTCTATACAGCTAGTTTTAGAGCACTAGTCCACTCTGATGGGCAGGCTCTAGAATGCTATGTAGACATACCCTGTTAGGCTCTGCTCAGTAAAAAGGGTTGTGAAGGACACAGCGTTTTTACTATCAGTTGGTAGAAATTAGATTAGAATTAATAGTCTTCTGGTTCCCTGTTCAGTTTGTTTTCCCCTGAGCCAGAGGTAATTTGACTGTGTAAGTACAGAAGCCGGGCAGTATGTAGATAAACATGGATGATCCACTTGGCTGTGTTCCATACAGAGTTTCTAGTCTGTGTATGCATTACTAATGTGAAAAACCGACAGTGCATGCACAGTGACAGTGGAATCTTGAAGGGGTTTAGCAGCAAACCAAAACAAGCTGTAACTTGTGAAGCAAAGACAGGCAATGGCCAGTTTTCAATAGCTTATAACTCTGTCTAAAGTGAACAGATTTTCATGAGGCCAACAAAAGCCAGCTCCTTACCCCCAAGACTGTCTTCCTGCCAAATTTAAGTTTGCTCTAACCCATGGTTGTATTAGAGTTCTTTAGAAAAAAACTGTAAGATTATTATTTTTAAATAATGGAAAACTTTAGGCACCCTACAAAAAGGGTTGCTGCTGCTTCCCCTATAACCAGCCATGGATATTTTTCCATTTCATATAATTAGTGATGGAATACCTATGTTTGGGAGTTCAAATACTCCTGAACAGCCAAAGGTGGTTAATATTTTTTTCTTCAATCTCTCATCAATTATCTGCTAGTAAATTATCAAGCTATGAATTCTTAACTAACAGAGCTTACAAATTTCTTGACCTAGAGGAATATATCTTGACAAAGTTTACTAGCTATGTAGCTAAGCCAAAATTCACTGAGCCAGACACTCTGAATCTGTGTGAACAGATTTGGACACATGATATCTGCAAAAGTTCTCTACCAATAAGACTGCTTTAAAGTGATGCTTTGTCATCACAGCCATGACAACGGGGATGGAATGCTCCATTGAAACTACCTTGCCATAGGTACTTTTTATTTAAGGAAAGTTTATTTAAGCTCTCCTAGGGGCAATCCTTATCAGAACTAGTCCCAGGATTAACAGTAGATATGAAGTTGTTTCTAGACAAAGCCCATTTTAAAATAGGGCTTCTATAAAAATATTAAGACGTAAGAAATTAAACTATCCCCTTTTTCAAAGTCCAGCTTCTCCAAATTCCATTTTCTGATTGAACTGTCTATAGGACAACTGAACCATCAAGCAAGTCAGACAAAATTCATTGCTCTTTAGGGAATGGCAAGGGCACAGCAGATGCAACAGTGCTCAATTTTTTATTACTTAACATTGTGCCACATATGCACATGGTGCTTTATAGAACAGATAAACATGGAATTCCTGCCTCCCATGGAGATTACAATCTATATTTAAATTAAAATGAGATCAGAGGAAAAGGATCAGGAGTGCATGAACAGAAACAATATGATCATTTGGCAATAGAGGCACCTTGAGGATTTTTTGTTTTTCTTTTGTAATATGATTAATAAAGAAGTTTCCATTAAAAGCACATTTGGAAAAAACCCACTAATCTATTTGCCACAGCCAAACAGGAAGCTTTCCATGACCAATCAGGGCTCCTAACTCAATTGCAGTACAATTTAAAATTAAGAATTATATGCGTCTCTTTGCTGCTTCTATAGCAGTCAAGGCACTAGAGCTGTGGCATCTGGACTTGCTGGTGGCCCGCCTTCAACTCTTTAGTAGCAGCCTCTTGCTGTTAGGTATCTGATGTTTTTCAAGCACTGGATTTAATTTGTGTCTTGTAGGGCTTTAGTTACATTGTCTTGGCTAAGAACACTCAGGTGAATTAAAATTGGATTAAAAGACTTGACAATGGAAAGTATTGAACTGGGAAATGGGGAACAGAAGAGAGTGTGCATCTAGTGAGACACCATACTGATCAAAATTAGGACTGGATTTATTTAACTACTTAATTAAATGATCCAGAAGAGGAGGTAGACAGCACACTATTGCAATTTAAAGATATGAAATTGAAAGGAATTGAACACCAGAGAGGTCAGAGAATAAAAAGGGACCTAGCGATTAGAATAAGGGTAAAAACAAAAAGATTAATTTTGGAAAAATGCAGTTAGGGGAAAAAATCTGAACCCCTAAGTAGCAGGAATCTTGGAAAACAGTAATACTCACCGACACCTAGGAATGACAGTGGATAGCAATTACAAAAGGTTTACAGTGTGATATGCCTGGGAGAGGCGGGAAGAGTCCAGGGGAATGATCCAATTTGCTTGTCCTCCACATAGATCAATACAGTTCACTTAAAACTTTTGTCAGATGACGTGCATACGCAGGCAGATAGAGTACTGATACTAAGAAATCCACTTTGAATCCATCCATTAACAGCACAAAGATTTCTCATAATAAAAGTAGAGAACTTATTCCTCCATCATCACCACAGTATAAACTATGACCAACAGAGCTATGCTGTATAATGAACTGCCTGTTTAATCCAGGCTGAATAATCCAAACATGAAAGGAAAGAGCGCTGATCCTACTTTACAGAAAAGAGCAACCAAATATGAGAGGAATTCATTATTAAACAGAAAACTTTAAACCAAACCAGAGTGAATTAGTCATTTAACCATTTGTGTGGAGTACGGCTCAAAATCATGATCAAGACCTGAGAAATAGGTGAGCCACCAGTGCAAAACAGATCCATATCTTGCACTCCCATTCTGCCTAGTGAATGACAATAAAGAACGCTGCCAACTTCTAATGAAAATCAAAACACATTTTCCACAGAAAAGCAAGCCTACCAACATTCCTGAAAAATGAAGTATTCTGCCTAACTCTCAGGAAGCTAATATTATTAATATGTATTATTTGTATTGCAAAAGTGTCATAAATCACAGCCCTATTGTGTTAGGTCATGTATAAACACTGAGATTATAATCTAGGTATAAAATGAGACAATAGCTGGTTCCATAATAGTAGATGAAGGAAACCTCTCAATTTATAGTCAAAATCGTTAAGAGATAAGATAACTGAACTCCAACAATATGCAATAATGTCAACTTCCAGGATGCCTTGCACACATGCCATCTCTGGAGCTACATGCTGAATCTGATTGTTGTTTTAGAACTGGGCATGGTACATGAATGGTTTTGCTTTGCTGTTCTTACTGCGTCTTCTTCTAGGCAAAGACCAAAGCCTTCCTTCTATCTCACAAGAGGAATGAGCCAAACCTGGTGGAAACTCTTGAATTATTTGCATTTCCAGCATCTCCTAGAAAGGCAAAACAAGGCTGATGAGCTGGCAGAACAGTGTAATAACTTGTTGACCAAAACAGATAATATCTTGGTCCCAGTTTGCCAAGCATGAGACAACAGGTTGATCCAACAGTGCTAGACACAGAAAATCTCAATTGCTAGTAAAAAATCATTGAGAGATTAGACACAACCAGACTTCAAGACCATGCAACATCTGCCAACATCCTGGATTCATTGCAATTAGGCTTCAGACTAGGATACAGTCCTAATAGCACTAAATGATTATCTATGACAATGAATATAGGGAGAGATTTTCAAAGGCACAAATGGTGATTGGGGGTCAGATTTGCAAAGGTGTTTAGGCACCTAACATTGCAGACAGGCATCTAGTGGGATTTACTGGAGTGAATAGTCATATTAGGCAACCAACCTCAGTATTCTAAATCCTACTAGATGCCTGTCTGCATCATTAGGTGCCTAAATATCTTTTTAAATCTGGCCTTAGGTGGCCTGACTTCAAATGACTTTCAATACGAGTTAGGGATCTAACTTTTATTTGTGCCTTTGAAACTCTCCTCCAGAGACCATAGGTCAACATTCATATTACTCAATCTTTAATGCATCTTTCAGGACAGTTGATCATAAGGTGCTGGTGACCACCATGCATGGTGGCAGACAATACAGAATTACATATTCTCAAACAGGACCCAGAGTGGTAATGCTAAAACCCTCACCTCATGAGGCTCACAAGTATCTCTCCTCTCCTCTCCCCTCAAGGATTTATCCTCTCTTCCCACCCAATATCTACGTAAGAGCTGAAGAGGCAAAACATCATGTGTTTCATTACGAGCAATATGATGGTGACATTAGTTGTATGTCACTTTCCATAGAAGAAGCCAATGCTATGACTAGGATATCATAACATCTTCAAGAGAGCAGTTTCCATTGGTCTTGCATGAGTTTAGTTTAAGCAACAGTAGTTAGGAAAAGGGGAAAATGTTTCAGACAACTAACCAAGAAGCTGATCTTCCCCTTCCACAGAAAGCATCTAACCCCTATTCATCAAAATGGTACAAAGCTTCAAGTCCTGTTCAGCTCATCACTAGATCAAGACACCTATGTTGTATCAGTGGTGACATATGCCTTTTTCTACCTTCAGCTGGCAAGTAGAACTTCACACCTAGCTCCCAGATGATGATCTGGTCAAAATGATCCATATATTCATCACCTCCAGACTGAAATGCTGCAACACGCTATGAGGCAGATATAGTATGTTAATACAGCTTTCATTAGCAAATGAAATTTTTCCAGAACAGCTGTCAAGAGCTTTCAAACGTCTTTGCCATCTAATGCTGCCATTCCATCTGGGAAAGTCCAAGTTACTTTATGTATAACTTTGTCTGGGAATAGTGTTCCACCAATTACAAGCCCTGATACCAGACAGTTCTATCAGTCTTTCACCATTCTGATTTTAGAAACCAAGGTCATGCTTGCCCATTGCTTTATCCATTCTGTCATCATCATCCCCAATGTTGGCACTGAAGTCCACCATTATTAAGCAAATGTCATGCTTGGGAATATTTTCAGAGTTTGTTGGCAACTGTAGAAATGATCACAGATCTTATTGTAGTTGTCTGTTGGTGCATAACACTGTATAATTGTCATACTCGTATCATGTTTGAAACAATCTGTTGTTAATCAGCTCCCACTGTCTATGTGATTTTTTTCTTTGAAAGTCATAGTTAATGCTATTCCTCAGCACTAACCATTTTGCCTTCCCAATTACACTGACCTTTTTTTAAAAAATGCTTTTTATCAGCTCTTGGCCATTGACATTAATGTACTTCAAGAATTTCAAAATTGTGTGTCTCCATTTCTTTCATCACCTGCACAGCTTTTGTTGTTTCATCCATTGTTGTAATGTTCCAGAAACCTACTTTCAGTTTATTTTGCCTTTAGTATAACAAAGGTTTTACCCATGTGTTATAATCAGGTTTTTCCATAGATTCAAATATTTTCTCTGATAAGGTTAAATCTTCTGTTTTAGATGCGACAGTGTATGTGAATTTCAAAAGGGATAATTGGAAATGAAGTGAGAGTGCTGAAGAGGGACAATTCAGAGCTTACCACACAGGAACAGTGGAACAGAGGTGGTTTGCATCTCTCCTATCCTGGGACTGCAGGTTAGGGTAGCCCAGTGGTTCTCAATCAGGGGTATGCATACCCCAGGGGGCACACAGAGGTCTTCCAGGAGATACATCAAATCTTCTAGATATTTGCCTAGTTTTACCACAGGTTACATAAAAAGTACTAGAGAAGTCAGTACAAACTAAAATTTCATACAGAGAAAATGAGGAAGTAAGCAATTTTTCAGTAATAGTGTGCTGTAACCCTTTCATATTTTTATGTCTGTTTTTATAACTAAGTAGTTTTTAAGTGAGGTGAAACTTGGGATGCACAAGACAAATCAGACTCCTGAAAGGGGTACAGTAGTCTGGAAAGATTGAGAACCACTGGGGTAGCCTTGAAGACATTGCAGCACCTGGTGGTGAATGAAGGACTAGCAGCGCTGGGAAACAGATGGAGCAAAGGGGTACCCTCAGCCATGTTCCCACTTTGACCTCCTGCTTCTACTAGTGCACTCTGCATTGGGGGAGGCATGGAGACAATGGAGCCAGCTCTGAGCTTGTCAGAGTCCCACTGTACTGGAAATATTCTCAAGGGGCTTTATAGCTGTTTTGCAATTCCTCTGTGCTGGCATAATCTGAAAAAATGGGCTGTGGGACACCAGTATACACGGATCAATATGTTTAGATGGTAAGCAATAACAGGCAAAGCTTGTGATTAGATAACAATCTATAATTAAATTCTAGGTAAAATATACTACAAAACAGATAATTTGGTTTTTAAGGTTTTTTTATATTATAAATCTTGTTGTAACTTATCTTGGCACCTCTTTTTTTTTTTTTTTTTGCACAAGTGTTCGCTTGCCCATTCCTCACAAGAATGTACAATATATGAAAATGATAAAGCCTCTTTAGTGCATTGTTATATATTTCAAATAGCAACCTGAACCAGTAAAGTAAGAATTATGGTTCCCAAGGCAAATTGTCCCTTTGGCACACAGTCCCACTGTACACAGTTAAGAAAAATAGTTGTTCTGGTTTAGAGACTTTCAATCAAGGTTATCAAAAGGGGAGATTTCTATATTTTAGTAGTCTTTGTCACTGTTTCACTATCTCCATTTAGTGAATGGAGCGCTCTCTCATTTGGATGTGACCTGTCAGTAATACTTCCAATCTCTTTAGATTGATAAAGCAAAGTAAGAGTGAAAAAAATCTTCACCTCACTGGAAAGCAGGCATAATCAGTTTCCAGGTTATTACAATAGCTTTTAATTTGTTTTTAAATTAACAATTTAACTCTCAATAACCAATCAAAGTTAAGTTAGAGCTTCTTAAATCAGCTTCAAAACTTGGCATTCCAATGCTTTGTTTCAAATATTTGATAGAGTCTGGTAATGCACAAAAGAAGACAGTGCTCTGTCTTTGCTTAGATGTCCGTAAAGAATGGTTTTACAGAGAGTTTATCGATCCCGTTTGTAGAGAATTGGGAAACATTTATTTTTATAAAAGAATATGTGCAACTCAGTTTTCCCTCTCACCTTGTATTGTTCTCTGCTGGGTGTAAAGAGGTTAATTTCCTTCTTGAAACAAGACAAGCAATACAGTAACTGAAGGGAAGTCACTAAACAGGAATGAATTATTAGGAACCTATGTCTCTAAGGGTAATTACTACTCATCTCTAGGCAGGTAAACAAGTTTGCAGAAGTACTACATCTTGCGGGAAACTGCATATACTGGTTTTGACCCAGTTCAAGAGGCCCAGCAGACAAAGAAATGAGAACTGTATTTAGTGGGCAGCTTGCTATGGGTGGGGACGGGAGGTATCACTCATTGGATCCAAGATCTAACATGTTTCAGAGTAGCAGCCGTGTTAGTCTGTATTCGCAAAAAGAAAAGGAGTACTTGTGGCACCTTAGAGACTAACAAATTTATTTGAGCATAAGCTTTCGTGAGCTACATCTCAAATAAATTTGTTAATCTCTAAGGTGCCACAAGTACTCCTTTTCTTTTTAAGATCTAACATGAAACTGTAACCAACTGGGGCAAACCTTGCTGAAATGGTTTGATGGATTTTCAAACACACCAGGGTCCCCATGTGGAAGATTGCCGACACCTAGTAAGTCTGGAATATATATAAGCTGTTTTTTGTTTTCTCTATATAAATACTTTGCTTCATAAAGGCTGGTTGGCCACTGATTAACCCTGTCATAGCCCGTGGGAGGTAGCAGGAAAGTAGTTGCTGAACTTAAATCAGACTTGCTAAAGCAGTGGTTCTCAAACTTTTGTACAGGTGACCCCTTTCACATCGCAAGCCTCTGAGTGCAACCCCCCTTAAAACGCTTTTAAATATATTTATCACCATTATAAATGCTGGAGGCAAAACAGGGTTTGGGGTGGAGTCTGACAGCTCGCAACCCCCCCATGTAATAACCTTGCAACCCCTTGAGGAGTCCTGACCCCCAGTTTGAGAACCACAGTGCTAAAGTGATCATAGTGAGCTATAGGAGGAAACTGCAACCTAAATCCCTTGTCTGGAGGGAGAAGAATGCAGGTTCCTGCTGCGAAAAAGGTAATGGCTAGAGGCCTGAGAATAGTGCCCTCAAGGAGGCCACAAGGTCAGAGGTGCAGTTACCGCAGAACTTTAACACCATCTTCAGTACACTAGTTGTAGCTATAGTTTTTACAGCAAAAAACAGGCATTTACTACATAATGATCTCCACTGGCCCAAATATAATGAGAGTTACACAGAGTCCCACTAGTGCTCCATAAAGGATCTAAACAAGGCATACCCTTTGAAACAAAGTAGTGAGAAGAGGAGTTGACGGTATTTCAGGATCATTTACATCCTTATTGAGATTCTAAACCTTCATTTCCTTGACTATGTTTGAAAGTGAACATTTATGCATATCAACATAGCTTTAATTTTACAACATCTGATACGTATATTCTATCTTTCTTTCAAGATTCAGTATATCCTTTGTCAGGGTGTCACTTCCTCCAGAGATCAGCTCTTTTCTTGGGCTTTTCTAAAAAAAAAAATTTTTTTAATCTTAAGGAGTACAAAAGTGCTATTCGTAGTCTGGATCACAAATACGGGGCTTGAAAAAGCCACTTGCCTGGGGCAAGCAGAAAATTTTCCCAGGCAGCACAGTCAGCCTCTGCAGGATCAAAGCTTTCATTAAAAATATTAATCTCTTTTATTAATTATTATTTGATTCATTAGTCTCTAGTAATTTTTGTTGTCATAAGGGGGTCGCGGTGCAATGAATTTTAGAACCCCTGTGCCAGTGGAATTCTGTAAATTCATTTGGAACAGGGGAGAAAAGGTCTGCATGGAATTCCACTTCCTTACAAACTGTGGCAGGCTGATAGTTCATTTATCATGAAGGGATGAGTGTCCAATCCCATGAACTCTACTACTGGAAGACCTGTCCAAGGCACCTGCAGGTAATTTGCCCCTTATAAAAGGACTGCACAAGACAACCTACATTTCCAGTGCTTTCTAAGGGAAAATAAATACTTTCAATCCCACTTTGTATCACCAATCAACACAGCAGCTTTCTGTTAACGTACATTTAATTTTAACATACATTTTCTTCAGAGCTTAATTCTTTATAATTAAAGTTTACTTATAAGCTTTAACTTTGCACTGGAATTTTCCCTTAAATGTGAACTAAACCTAAAGAGGGAAGTCCAGAAATGTGTGACAACTGTACCCACTAATAAGGCTGTTAGAGATATTGGAGGACATGGCGTCACTCAACACATAATTTAAAATTTCACTGAACTTTGCGGGGAGAAAAAAACAACCCTGCTCTTTTTGGTTTGCTAGAGATGCCACAACATCAATGTCGGAACTTGTGTACATCTGGTACCTATGATATCCCAGAATCCATCATTCTGGGCCCATCTCCAGTAAACCCAGAAAAGTAAACAATTTTAGGGCTTTATGAAATTCTAAAAATTAAAAACTATGTGCTCAGTGTCCCTCAAAGCCTGGAAAAATTGTTTGGGGTTAATTCTAGGCACATTTCTTGATTTACTTAAATTTTTATTTTAGCTTTCCATTTCACCTTTAAAGCATAAATGCAACAACATATATAGTAACAAGTTACATGCATGCACCCTGGCCAAGTTACAATATCTTTAGGAAACAAAGTTTTGGATTTTCTAGGTTATGCATCTATAATCTGACTAACACCACATTACTTCTACTGTTGCTATGACAACATTATTCATAATGTTGTAATTATGTATAGTGTTCACATCGCTACGGTATTTAGGTACATTTTATACCATGCAAGACAAAACTAATTATCACAAGAATGGGGAGCACTTCCTCTATGCCTCCTCACAGAAACTGTCTCAGTTTCCCTGAAAGAGCCCAAGATGGTGGACAACAGGAAGCAGATTAAATAAAGAAAATCCAGAGATTGTAGTTAAAGGAAAGCCTGGATAAAGAGATGCATTTTACATGCCATCCTGAGAGGAGAGCCTACCACTGAGAATACCCTGCTCCCAATTCCCTCAAGCTTAACTTTAAGGATATCTAGTTGAAGTGTGTCTATACAGTACTCCCATTTCCTTGGCATTTCATTTTAAAAGAAAAAAGAAAAGAATCCATGTATGACTATTTGAATGTACAATCAAAAAATGATTCATCCCTTTAACGAAAAGTGGTGATTCATCAAGAAGCATCCTGCATCCACTCGTCCCAATGCTTTCCACATGTAGAGTTACTAGGACTACATGAAACATAGGGAGGTATTGAAAAAGCAATCACCTAAAAGGTGCTCTTATTTCAGTGTGTGATGTTCTAGATAAACCACATGCATGATCAGCACCATCTTAGTGTGTTATTAAAGGAGCTCATACATGAACCATAGAACCATTTGTATTATTAAACTGGAGGTGTGGGAGAGAAGTCAGCATGCCTACTTAGGAATGGAAAGAGACTGTGCCCAAGTATCCAAACTAACCAGTTTATGAACTCTTAACTTTGTTATTGGGGAAAAAAACCTCAGAAGCATGAAGAAGTGAATAAGAATGTGGATGGGGAAGCGTTGCTATATTAGTAATGCTTGAAGTGAAATAGGTTATTTGTTCAGTGAATATAATACCCTAAACATTTTATAATATAAATTATCAGAATCTTCTCTAGTCATTTATAATAGATTTCAAATAAAGTCTCCATCCAAAACATTAAACTAGTTATTAGTTTTACATCAAGAGTAATGTTACAATGCTTTCTCCCTCTCAGCATTCCTACAAAGGCTATGTGTTGAAAGGGAAATCCCTTGAATAAATCTCTTCTTTCTAATTTTTGCCCATTATGTACCTCCAAAGCCAAGGCTGTCTTGTCGTAGGCATTAGGGACTCGCTTCTGGATAACCCGGGCATAAATAGGGCCATTCTGAAGGTTAGGGAGCGGAGTGTTGATGTTGGGTTGGGCATAGGGCCCTGGCTCCGGCCCACCCAGTGGCTGTGGGTGGGAACTATCCTGGTTACCTCCAATCAGAGTAGATACTGAAGCAGAGGAAGGTCTATACTTCTCCACGTAAGGAACAGGTATCATTCCCCTCTTTCCATCGATGTCTTCTGCATTCCACCATTGCTCTTCAGGCTTATCCCGGATTCTCAGTATGTCTCCTTTCTTAAATGGAAGATCTTCCTCATCATTTCCATTAAAGTCAAAGAGAGCTCGCACATATTCAGCTTCTTCCTGCCTCAGTATAACTCCACTATTCTGCTTGGATTTGGAAACAGGTTCTATCAAGGTTGTAGTGTCCAAATAATGTATTTTGTAGAATTCCAGTAAAGATGGTAATGAATCAAACTCTTGGTCACCTATTCGGAATCTGGAGGGATTCAACCCTAAAAGAAAAATGGCAGCACATTATTAAAGAGAATATAATAAAAATGTGACAAATTGAAATTTAATCTCTATGAAAATTATTGACGTTTCCGATGAATAATTTGATGCAGAATTAAGCACTATACTTCAGAGTAATGTTGTTCATTGTATCTAACCTTTGTACATAGTTAGTGATTTGTATATATGCATACATTGAAGAAAACTGAAATTTGATATGGCAGAATAGTGAAGTGAACAGTAACCTGTACCTTCCAGAATCGGGAGGTAGAGTGTGTGGATCTTATTCCGATGGAATGGAATCTTATTTTTAGAAGTGAAGTTTGTCAAACTAGGAGGGTGGGGCTAGGCAGACTAGAACAAAATTATAGCAGTGGGCCACTTATGCTATAGTTAAGATTAAGACCATCTTTCTGTTCAAAGTTCAACTCTAACTGTAAATTGGACTCCTATAAAATTTCATGACCACTTAACACCCTTTTATACCACTTAAACCTATACCTTCCCTTACCCATCATTAAATCCACAGATTGCTCTCATATCCCTTCTTACTATTGACCATACCCATGGAAAGTCAACCCCAGCACCCTGCTACTGACATACCCTACACAACTCTCTATTGAAATGATGCAGACTGGAACCTCAAGTTACACATTCACATCTTTCATTTGATCTTACGCATGGGGGCACAGAGCCAGATACCCTCATATCAAAATCACACCTCTGCATTCCTCAAACAAATCCACAGATCTCCTAATATCCCAAACGCACCTCTATCAATCAGTCTGACCTATTGCTTCCACTCTTCAGTACCTCTATACCTAAAACATGTAGACAATTGCCACGGGCTCCTTCCAGCTCCAGAAGGGAAGAGTTACAGTTGCATGGGCATTTACCTTAACTTTGTATTTCCTTGTTTTCACAAGTTTGAGTTTTGCTGAACTTGATGTGCTGGAAGCTATCACTGAACAACCTTAACTCTATGTTAATGAAGATTTTTACTGTTTAATAAGTATCTGATTTTCACTCCCAAGTTTATTCTGAAGGAGTTTTGTTTCTTACTTGTGTGCGTCTTTGACCTACCACATCTATAAACTCAGCCACATTCAGCTTTTCACTTGGGACTGTACAGGATTTTCATTTCCAAAGTATAAGACATCTGTGTATTTGATATAGAATGAATTTTAGGTACAAGCCCAAGATAAAGAATGAACCGTGTAGCTTTTTTAGCCCTCTACTCTTTAAAGCATCACTGTCCTGAATGTTACATCAAGACAGCAATGTTGCAGTTATGATTAGTTACTAGTAGTTGGTCAAAAAACACACTAAGGCCTTGTCTACACTGCAACTTTACAGCACTGCAACTTTCTTGCTCGGGTTTATTTCTCCAAATTTTTTGAGCAATAAAATATAGAGAGGTGTGAAAAAACATCCCCCTGAGCACTGCAAGTTTCAGCGCTGTAAAGTGGCAGTGTAGATAGTGCACCAGCGCTGGGAGCCGCACTCCCAGCACTGGGAGCCGCACTCCCCTTGTGGAGATGGGGGGCGGGGTTATAGTGCTGGGAGAGCTCTCGTTAAAGCGCTACCGTGGCAATGCTTTAACGTTGCTAGTGAAAATACGCCCTAAGACAGTGTTTGAAGACAGATACTAAACACTACAAAGAGTTTTTAGCAGCTTGGCTTTGGAGCCAACACAAATGAGGCTATTCTTCCTTTTTTTAAGTGTATTTTTTTATGAAAGTCGTAAACACCCATTTTATACAAATCAACGTAGCAATATACATTTCCAAAATATTGCAACAAGTGTATTAACCTTTTAGTTCTAATTTCTCTTAGCATAAGTCACCTTCTTTACATTTGTCAAATGGCAGGTGAGTTATAAACCATAATGTCAAATATATTAACAGATATACAACTAAATAAATCACATCCCATACTACTATACATTATGAATGACATACAACTGATGAATTACCAATCTTGGTTTCAGTTGTCCAAATGTCTGTTTCTTTTTTTTCTTGGTTTTAAGTTCCTCAATTTATTTGAAAAACAATAAGTCTGATATTCCATATATTGTATAACCAGTTCTTGTGGGAGGAATGGAGACAAAGAGATTCACACTTCAACAAGTATGATGAGTAAGGAGGGGGCACAGTCATACTTCAAGCTCCTATTCTAGTCCATTTTCCTTCTATCAAAAAAGAGTTGCTTACCTTGTAAATCTGTTTCTCAAAAGAGGATCTCTAACAGAACTCTTGCTCCTGGGCCTTAGTTCCTTAGTGCAAGGCTAGAAGAACTCTCCCTAGCTCAAGACAGTTTTGACCATCAAGGGCAGCATTACCAGAGTGGATCATTGGCTCAGGCTGACTTCCTGAATATTCCAAGTAGATCCTTCAACTGAGTAGGAGATAATGCTTCCAAAAGAAAAGATGATCAACTAGCAAAAGATACTATCAGAGAAAAAGTGTATAAAAAAGTACCTCTCAGAATTACGGGATGAGGTGTTTGTTGTGAGAGAATTCACCTAGATAATATCTTCAGAGAAGCAAAATTATAAGGTACATTCAGTCAGTCCAGGATTCACATTCCGGCAGACTAAGAAATATCCACACGGAAATGAGATACCCACAAGGAAATGTAAGCAAATGAGCAAAACCAACATGACCCATGCCAATAGGGCAGACAAAGAGGAAAGTATGAATTAAGATACCTCTCAAAATGCCTACATAATAATATATAATCATAAGTATAAATTAGCTAACTGAAAGTAAGGGACATCCTATAACAAAACAAAACAAAACTTTTTTGGTGGGGTGAGTGGTGAGAGTTTAACCTCCCTTACCTTATAGCGGGGGGGGGGGGTAGGGAGGGGGAATTTTTGCCCAAGGGCCATATCTGGTGGGAAAATTGTATGCAAGGCCATAAATGTAGGGCTGGAGCAGGGGGTTAGGGTGTGGGAGGGGGTGCGGTGTGCAGGAAGGGGCTAAGGGCAAGGGGTTGGGGTGCAGGAGGGATACGGCAGAAGGCTCAGGGCAGGGTGTGTGGTGCAGGAGGGGTGAGGCAGGGGACCTCACACCAGTATGAAATGCAATTAGGCATCCACTAAGACATGATCCTCTATGGTATTGGTATCAAATGAAGCAAAATTGTGTTGATTTTCTAATGGTTTTAGTCCTCCCAGGGATCTTTTAAGATCAAGCATATGGAGAAAGGTCTCCCTGAAATGGGCAGGCAGGTGTGGGAAGAACGTTGGCAGGCCAATAGGATCATTAGTGTGGAACTCCAATACCACACTGGAGAGAACACTAACTCTGTAGCACCACTTTATCTCAGGAAAGACTGGTATAAGGTAACTTGGTCATTAGACCGAAGTCATTGCCACCAGCAAAATAACTGCATGTAAAGAACTTGAGCTCATAGGAAATAAGTGGTTCTAAAGGAACTTTGATAAGCTTTGTCAAGGCCACATTAATATCCCATGACCAAGGGCTTTTTAATGGGGGTGGTGTTAAGAGACTTCTATTAAGAGACAATAAACTGAAATAGATGTGACAGATTGACAATATCCTGTATTATCCTGAACAAACCTTATGGAATTAAGATGAAATTTACTAAATTAAGTTAAACCTCACTGAATTACAGTTAATACCTTTGGGGGACATTGCACTAAAAATGTAATTATATATGTGTTGTTAGGACATTGCACGTACCTTCTCTAGCAGGGAGTAGAGATGCTAATGTACTTTCCTCCATTATCAGCCCTTGGAAGACACCCACCCGGAGAGATATGCATACAGTAATTTAAACTAGGACCAACAAAGAAAGGGTTTGGGGACAAATAGCCTGTTTTTAAACTGGCTCATGGGCCTCTTCCTGATCCAGAAAATGGACAGGACGCCTGGTCCACGGAAGGCTCCAATCCTTAGGGTAGGGTTAGGTACATGTTAGAGTTGTGTAGGTGTCTTTATTATTTTTAAAGTTTTCTCTATAATGCTTTTTACCTTAAGAATAAAGTAGGTTTGCATAGAAAGAACCGTAGAGAACTTATAAATAGGGTTGTCAATTAATCGCAGTTAACTCTCACGATTAAATCAAAAAAATTAATTGCAATTTTAAAAAAGTAATCGCAGTGTTAATCACAGTGTTAAGCAATAGGTTTAAGTTACATTTATTAAATACATTTATTTGCATGTTTTTCTACATTTTCAAATATATTGATTTCAATTACAACACAGAAAAGAAAGTGTACAGCGTTCACTTTATATTTTTTATTACTAATATTTGCACTCTAAAAATGATAAAATAAATAGTATTTTTCAATTCACCTAATGCAAGTACTGTAGTGCAATCTCTTTATCATGAAAGTGCGAGTTACAAATGTAGAATTTTTGTTACATAACTTCACTCAAAAACAAAACAATGTAAAACTTTAGTGCCTACGAGTCCTAGTTCTGCCAATCACGAAGACAAAAGTTTGTTTACATATACAGGACATAATGCTGGCTGATTATTTACAATGTCATCTGAAAGTGAGAATAGGCATCCACAAGGCACTTTTGTAGCGAGCCTTGCAAGTTATTTACGTAAGTTATTTATATGTTAAAACATTCGTATGCCCCTGCGTGCTTTGGCCACCATTCCAAAGGACATGCTTCCATGTTGATGATGCTAGTTTAAAAAAAAATGCATTAATTAAATTTGTGACTAAACTCTTTGGGAAGAATTGGATGTCTCCTGCTCTGTTTTACCCGCATTCTGCCATATATTTCATGTTATAGCAGTTTTGGCTAATGACCCAGCACATGTTTCTTTAAGAACACTTTCACTGCAGATTTGACAAAACGCAAAGGTGGTACCAATGTGAGATTTCTAAAGATAGTTATGGCACTCAACCCAAGGTCTAAGAATCTGAAGTGCCTTCCAAAATCTGAGAGGAACAAGGTGTGGAGAATGCTTTCAGAAGTTTTTAAAGAGCAACAATCCAATGTGGAAACTACAGAACCTGAACCACTAAAAAAGAAAATCAACCTTCTGCTGGTGGCATCTGACTCAGATGATGAAAATGAACATGTGTCGGTCCATACTGCTTTGGATCGTTATCAAGCAGAACCAGTCATCAGCATGGATTCATGTCCTCAGGAATGATAGTTGAAGCAAGAAGAGACATAAATCTTTAGGGCATCTGGCACGCAAATATATTGTTATCTACAACAGTGCCATGTGAACGCCTGTTTTAACCTTCTGGTGACATGGTAAACAAGAAGCGGGCAGCATTATCTCCTGCAACTGTAAACAAATTTGTTTGTCAGAGCAATTGGCTGAACAAGAAGCAGGACTGAGTGGATTTGTAGGCTCTAAATTTTTACATAGTTTTATTTTTGAATGCAGGGGGTTTTTTTTACATAATTTTACATTTATTAATTCAACTTTCATGATAAAGAAATTTCACTACAGTACTTGCAATGGGGGAATTGAAAAATACTATTTATTTTATTTTTTACAGTGCAAATATTTGTAATAAAAATAAATATAAAGTGAGCACTGTACACTTTATATTGTGTTGTAATTGAAATAAATATATTTGAAAATGTTGAAAACATCCAAAAATATTTAAATAAATGGTATTCTATTATTGTTTAACAGCGCAATTAATTTTTTTACTTGCTTGACAGCCCTATTTATAACTGTAGCAATTACACCTGTTAACAGTCTCTGAAAAGAAAGGAAGCAGGTATCCTTGGGTAACTTATCTGTACAGGGAAATACACAGTGAACACAAGAAACTGTGCAACCTAGAAATACCCTGGTCAGAAGGGAGAGGGACAAGGATCCACTTAAGACAGCCAACAGCTGGCAGCCAGAGTGTGGATGTCCTTACTGGGCCACTAAGCGAAAAATACAGGTGCAGTTGCTCTGAACTGTCTGAACCTTAAGACAAAGAGCTGTAGAGTCTAACTTCTGCTAGGGTAAAATAAACTGAAATAGCTGCCAAAGATAGCTTATCTGGATAGAGTTAAGCATTTTTGCACGGGACAAGTAAAAGGGACCAATTGGGCCTGTATGTACCACACAGCAAACCTTTTCACCTCAAGCTGTAGATGGCCTCTGAGATGCCACAACATAAGCCACCTGCTTGGAGAGTCCATGCTTATGGATTTCTATCCTTTCTAGCCAAACTAAAGAGAAGGCTTCCAAGTTGGGATAGAACAATGTGCTCTACTGAAGTGATGATCTAAGGCCAGTGGCATCAGATTTGGCCACCTGCAACAAGGTTAAGAACTCTCTCTCAGTGGGCTAGTTAGAGGGGACTATCTGGATCAAAACTTTGTCACTCCTAGGGAGACACTGATCTGGAACTCAAAAGTTCTGGGTTCAATTCCTATTCCTGCCAATCTCCTTGTGTGATCATGGACAAATCACTTAAACATTCTGGTTCACATTCTGCCATCCTTAGGTCACATCTACATTACAAACTTTGATTGACAAGTTATGTTGGCATACAGCCACTGCAGTTTGCATATCACTTGTGCGTGCACATACTTGTTTCCTTGCATTGGCACTTCACATACTCACCAGGTGTTTGCGTCAATGTAGTGTGTGGTGCAACATAGGTAGGTATCCTAATGCAAAACTTGCCATTCTCCAGCACACTGCCTTTTGGGAAATTGGTGAGGTAGAAACAAGTTGCACAGGAGTAACAAGCACTTCTCACTGTCTGCCATCTCTGACAGAAGCATGAAGCCCAAACAGCTCTGCACTATTGTCATGACTGTTGCAAGCAGAGGAGGCATGATCCTCTGGTATTTGCAGAGCCACAGTAAGCATTAGGTGACATGAAGATTTTGTGGAGGACAGTTTGCTATGTGATATAGCAAAAACCAGTTCAAGGATGGTGGTGGCATTCACAGAGCAGTTGCAGACCAGGGAGTGCTGCTTCTGTGCCCAAGAAAGAAGCACTGACTGGGATCACATCATAATGCAGGTTTGGGATGACGAGCAGTAGCTGCAGAACTGTCAGATGCAAAAGACCACATTCCTGGATCTGTATGCCAAACTCACCCCAACCCTGTAGCACAGGGAGACTAGAATGATAGCAGTACTGTCAGCTAAGTGAGTGATGATTGCTTTCTAAAACCTTGCAACACCAGATTGCTACCAGTCAGTAGGACATCACTTTGGACTTGGAAAATCTACAATGGGGGGCCATTAATGGTCTCCTGCTATGCAGGACTGTGACTCACAGTAATGTGCAGGACATACTGGATGGATCTGCAGCAATGGGGTTCCCAAACTGCAGTGGGATGATAGATGGCACACACATCCCTATTTTGGCACCAGCCTACCTTGCCACAGAGTACATCAACAGAACAGGCTACTTTTCCAAGATTATGCAAACATTGGTGGATCACTAGAGATGCTCCACTGCTATCCGCGTTTTGGTGGCTATTAGGAATTGTGTGGTGCTTGTTGTACATTTATTAATATAACACTGTTTGTTAATGGACTTATTAATTTTCCAGTGCTTTTTGTACATTTACAATTATTACACTGTGTTTTTGGCACTGATCCTATAAGTTTTGTCCACCTGTACAACAAGTAGTGAGTGCTTTCAGAAGTGCTAGGCATTCTGCAGCATATGTTGTGAAGTAATAAAGATTAATTATTTACCAAAAAATATTTTTTTTATTGAGAACCAAAACCAGTGTAAAAAAAAACAGGGTACAATTAAAAAAAAAATACAATAAAAACTTCTGAAATAAATTAACAGAACTTAACAAGGAGACAGAACATTCATGTCCTTTTCAGTTCATTTGGGCTACACATACAGCAATAATGGCTCTCATGCATCAGTGCATGTGAAGCTATGGTTCTCCTTACTGTCCATTGGCGTGGAGTGGAAGGGGATATGGATGCATCCCCTGATGCCACGTGGAAAGTTGGGGCAGGAGGTGTAGAAAGGTGTAAAATGGAGTTCTCCACTGACTGAAAAGAGAGGTGAACCCATGATTGTTTAACCTGTAGGTCAACCAGAGTCTGCAGCAGTGTTTCCTCTAATTTTTCCCACACGTACAGAATAAATTGTGTTATGTGTGACACATCACCTTCATATTGGTGCACATAACAAAATTAATGTGGTGGGGGTGGGGCCAAGGGGTTCAGAGTGTGGGAGGGGGGCTCAGGGTTGCAGCAGAGGGCTGGGGTGTGAGGGCGCTGGCTGGGGGTACAAGGATAAGAGTGGGGCTGAGGAGCTCAGGGCTGGGGTGCATAGGGTGAGGGCTCCGGGGTGGGGCTGGGGATGAGAGGTTTGTGGTGCAGGAAGGTGCTCCAGGGCTATGGCAGGGAGAGAAGACTCCCCCCAGCTCTCTCTCCCCACAGCAGCACCTGGGCTGGGGTGGGAAAAGGTGCCTCTTCCCAGCACGGCAGCTCGGGGGCTGGGGCTGTGGGCTAGGCATTCCTCCCCCAGCAGGTCAGAGCCAGGGCTGAGTTGCAGGAGGGGTGCCCCGGTCACGCAGGTTCGGAGCTGAGTTGGGGTGCCCCCCTAGGGTGCTGACTCCATGGGTGCTCCAGGGCTGGAGCATCCACAGAGAAAATTATCGGGTGCTGCTCAGCAGCACTTACCAGCAGCCAAGCTACCCCCACCCCCGAGCACCTCTCACCTGCCAGCAACCCCGCTGACCAACTCCTCCCTCCCAACACCTCCTGCCCCTGCGAACAGCTGTTTTGCGGCATGTAGGAAGCCGCGGGAGGGAGGGGGAGGAGTGGGGACAGGGCACGCTTGGGGGAGGAGGCAGGGAAGAAGCAGGACGTGGGCGGGGACTTGGGGGAAGAGGTGGATTAGAGGCGGGGCCTGGAGCGGAGTGGGGGTCAAGTACTCCCCTGGTTACAAGGGAAGTGGGCGCCCATGGCACACCCCTCCCCTGGCTGCGGCAGGTCAGCTGGGCAGCACTAAACAGGCTGCTGCATGGCTGCGCAGCTTAAAAGGAACTTAGGTCTAAAGCATTTGTGTTTGCTGATGAAGAAGGCCCATTATGTCCCAGTACATTTCCTTCTCCTATCCACTCTTTCCCTCTCCATACTGTCTGCAATATTCACCCTCCAGGCCCTCTTTTCGTGATCCGATGCAGCACTAGCTTGCAGGATCTCTCTGCACATATCCTCTTCTTTCTCCTCCTTATCATGATCAGACGTTCCATGGGTGTGTAGGGGGGACCTCTCAACACCACAACAGCAGCAGCTACAGACAAAACATACAGAGGTATTCTGTGTATAACACAAGGAAAAGTGAAAGTTAAGTTTCATAACACCCTTCCCTTGGCTCACCTAAAGTTTTAAACAAGAAACGATTATTGACACTTCAGCCTGGGAGTGCCTGTGCACAGCATTGCGCCCAGCCCCAGCCATGGTGAGTACGGCCGAGCAGAGGCACTGGAGGGTAAGGGAATTCCGTTGCACAAAACAACATTTCAGCCTCTGTTGCCCTACACTTATGCCCATGGAAAAGGCATTGAAAAGGCACGGTGGTAATTTTAGCTGACATCTCACTCCTGAGGGTAACATAGGCACAGACAGCAAAGCTGCTGCTGGTGTACTGAAGCTGCCTGGTCCCACATACACTAGCCTTTGCTGCAGTGGAGATTGCCAAAGTCATCGCAGACTGCTATGGGAAAGAATCTTACCATAGAGGAAGAAATAAGGCTGGCATCCCTAGAAACCATCAGGAGAGGATTGCTGAGTACCCCCACAAAAGTTTCATTGAGATCTCTCTGGAGAATTCCAAGAATGTCTGTGTACATAAACTGATCCATATGCCACCCTCCCCGCTTAAATCTACGGGGCAATGAACAGCAGATAACAGCTCTACCTTTCTTTTTTTTGGACAGTTACCACTTCTAGTATAAGTAAATTAAACATCACTACTTGGGTCCTGTTAAGTTGGGATGGGGCACCATTTGTACATTTAAACATTGTAATGGGAAATGCATTCACACACTTACCTGAGGTTCCTTTCCCTGCATCAGACTCGCCTGTGCTTAGCTGCTAGGACTGACGAGACTGCAGTGGACTCTCTTACAGATCCTGGCTTAAGGCTTAGCTTGACCCTCAGGTCACATGTCCCTCATCCTCCTCACTGTTCACAGCAGGGGTCTGTCTCTCTGGCTCCACCGAGGTATCCATGGTGCTCTGCAGTGTGCTGGTGAGGTCTCCGCCAAGTCTGACATGGAGCTCATTGTACAAGCAGCAGGTCTGCACCTTGGCACTAAATCAACTGTTGGCCTCCCTGGCCTTCTGATATGCCTGCTGCAGTTCCTTGGCTTTCACGTAACACTGCTGTTGTACCCCTTCTGCTGCATCCCCCATGCAATCTGCTCATAGATGTCCACGTTTCTACATCTGCTCCATAGGTGATCCAATACCCATACCTCCTGTCTACTTCAGGCAGGAATACATCTGGAGCATGTAGCCAGCATGATCGGTTGGGCAGCTGCACACAAGGGAGGGCTGCAAGGTGTGTTCGCCAAGCTGAGCAATCAGGAAAATGCATTTCAAAAATATGCAAAGCGGCTTCCATTCTCTGTATTCCCTGGGCAGTGGAGTTCACAACTGTGACCAGAGGGGGTCAGTGTCAGGCATTGTAGTACAGTTGCTAGAGGACAGTCTACATTCGCAGTACATCAACCACCATATGTCAACCATGGCTTAACGCCTTTCAGGGAGGTGGTTTTACTGCATCACTGTATTGGGGCATATACTTGGCAGGAGACAAATTTAAGCATACACACGGACAGCTAGGTTGACACTAGGCTGCTTACATTGACTTAACTTTATAGTATAGACGCGGCCTCTCTCACACTGAGTAACACCTAACTCCATGAGTGGCCCCTCTGAAATCAATGGAGGAGTAGGAGATGGAAGAACGTATCCTGGAAAGCAGTGATTCTAAGGGTGTGTCTTCACAGCAGTTAGCTCAAGTTATAAATCTAGTGTTAGCCCTAACTCCTGTCCACACACAAAAATTTCTAACTCACGTTAAGTGGTGCTTTAAACTCCAGCTAGAAGGCCTTTTGGGATGTGTTAATGTTCTGGCGATGCTGATGCTGGAGCTAGTAATGCAGTGTGGATGCAACAGCCTCAGTTACAATAATTCATCAGCCACTAATCCAACAACTGTGCTGCTAATTAATCACTCTGTTTAACTCCAGCATTGTTTTGAAGCATGTCTGCAATAATTCAAGTGGTACTAACTCAAGATAACTGATGATGTGAAGACAAGCCCTAGGAGGATATAAAGGTTATTGTAGATAACCAAGAGAACATTAGCTCCCAGTAAAATACTGCAGCTAACATGATCTTTGGATGAGCAGAAGGGAAGCGATAATACCTTTGTATACAGCACTCTGAATCCTACCAAAATAGCGTGTCCTTTTCCAGCACATGCACTTTCAAGGTTATGTTGAAAAATGGACAAAAGATCACAGGAGAGCTACCAAAAAAAAAAAAAAAGTGACCCTGGAAAACACTCTTTACAGAAAGTTTATGCTCTAATAAATTTGTTAGTCTCTAAGATGCCACAAGTACTCCTGTTCTTTTTGCAGATACAGACTAACACGGCTACTACTCTGAAACTCTTTACAATGAAAAATTTAAGCAGCTCAATCTAGTTAGTTTATCAAAGTATATTAGGAAGCAACACAATCCCAGCTAAATACCTAGAAACAAAGAGGACATACCACATATTAGGAGGCTCTTAATTGTAGCAAAAAAGGTCATAACACCCCATAGCTAGAAGTCAGAATTAGAAAAATGTAACTTTTTAATAATTAGTTTAAATAATAACACAGCCACAAGGAAAATGGTAAATTCTCCATCATTTAAAGTCTGTAAAGCAGGAATTCTCTAGTTCAGCCCAAGTTATTGAGCTTGATAGGGTTTACTTACATAGCAGGGAAGAATAATTCTCTTAACTAACAGGTATTAGGTCAAGTTCCAAGGCCCATGTGATACAGGAAGTCAGATTAGATTAACATATAGTCCCTCTCTGGCCTTTAAAAAAAAAAAAATCTATTAAGCTTTTAAGTGTTTACTACACTTTTGTACCTCACAGAGGTTGTAATGAGGATAAATTGATGTGTGAGGTACTCTAATATTATCACAAGGAACAAGAACACATTATAACAGCAAGGGAAATATTTGTTTGTAGAGGTAAAACCATTATCTTCTAGGTCTGCTCCTGCAGGAGCCAGTTTCAGTAGCACATTGCCCTCATCTTCTGGTGGAACAATACTCAAGGAGGAAATAATGGGGGGGGGGAAAGAAAATCAGGTGTCAAGCTACCAAGGTAAACGTGCTGTCAAAGGAGATAGCTCTTGGCAAAAGTTACAGCATGAGGCTACTTGGAGAATGACTCTCTCACCTTCCCCCACCACCTCCAATCCAATGTTACTAGGGAAAGAGTAGTTCTCTAGCTTCCTCCTCTCACACCGTAATCAGCAGCACTGTCCCCCAACTCCTTCAGCTGGCTCATCTGGTCAAGACAAACGAAGGGCTGAATTTTTTCTTAACTAGTTATGGTGTCTCAACTTGGCCTCTGTCCTGTTCTGTCCTGCTCAGGAGGTCAAAGCAGCAATCCAAATCTTTCCCATTGATCAGGAAGTGGAGGCATGGGCTGAAGACAAAAAAAACAATCTGGAATTTAACAATTTATATTTTTTGTGGGAGGGATGAGACATTATGTGGAAGAGGTGTTCTAGTAATCTAAGCACAGGTCAGAGCCAGGGACCCTTCAACTCATCTCTCAGGTTGAGACAAATTCCCTTTCTGACAATGGGACAAATCACTTCTGAGTCAGTTTCCCCATCTGTAAAATGGGGATAATTACTCACAGGAGCAATATTGGAAGATTTTTTATGGGGGGGGAGGGGGGCTTAACACTTCCTAAGTTTGGAAACCTATTTTGGGGTAAAATAATTACCATTCCACTTCACTTTCAGAGTGTAGTCAGAAGGCATTAAAGCAGTCCATTCTTTGTCTCATGTCATTCTCTTATTACAGAAGGGCCAACTCTGCTATAGTTAAGATTAACGACATCTTTTTGTTTAATGACAAATTCTAAAATCCACGATTGCTTGGACTGCCTTGAAATTTAGTGTGCCTCATGGGAACCTAGGATAGGGTTACTTATCCAAATTCAGGGTCATATGAGCAAGAGGTTCCTGCGTCCCCAAGTGAGGACAGGAAAGGAGAGCCAAAAGAAAAAACAAACAAAAACCCAAACCAGCTTTTCCTCAAGGTTGACAGATTCTACCAGGTTTTTTTTGCCCAGAGTTGGGGATCAAACCAGGGCCCTGCTCCTGGCACAATGGTCTCAATCACCCCACCCTTACTCCAGCTAGTGCATGGCACTCACTACCCCTTTGAGAGAACAAAATTTAAAATATTATTCAAAGAAAAGAGTTCAGCTCTCTAAATAGGCACAACCCTAATTTTCCTACAGCCTCATGCATCCAATGGACTACATTGTACTTATATGGACAGAATAATCAAGAGGCTTTCTAGTCTGCCAATTTTATCTGCAATTGGGTGGCTCAAGGGAACAAACAGCAGCCAGTGAACCTGACCTACACCTAATCAGTCTCAGTTCGAATCTGACCTAAAGCAGAAATCTGAGAAAGGTATGTAGATATGTTGTTAATACCTGCTTGCCGGGGGATGTTATTTTAAGGAAATGTGTTTTGAATACAGCCGATAACTCAGAAGATGCTAAAACTATTAAATGACCAAATAAATAAATAAATAAAAAACCCAACAACTTTGTCAATGCAGAGTTAAGGCTGTCCAGAAATAACTCATGCCCTTCCAAAATGTAGAGTTCAGCAAAACCCAAACTTGTGAAAACTAGGAAATACAGCTAAGAGTTAATGTACACCCCATACAACCATAACTCTGTCCTCCTGGACCTGGCAAGAACCAATGGGAATTATCTGCACAAACTCCAGCTGCATACACTGTGTTAAATGTAGCAGTATTGAATGGTGGAAGAATTAACTGGAGTGTCTTGGAAGAGCTGTGATTGTGATACGAGAGCTGGTGGCCCTGAGTATGTATGAGAGAGCTTCTCTCCCTGACCCCAGTGTGTGTGATCAAAGGAAAGAGGTGCATGTGAACACAGAGATCCAATATCCTTCATTTCAACACTGTATTGTGTAGGTTGTGTCAGCAGTGGGGCACAGAAATCTTCTTGGTTTTGCCATGGGGATCTGTCAGCAATTCAGTGAGATATGAGTGTGGTGTTTGGGTTTAATGAAAGGTTAGTCTGTGTATAAGGATGAAGGGGTTAAAGAACCGTAAGATTTACTAGATGTGGTGTTCTCTCTGTATAGGAGTGTGGGGAGCTCCTGTTCAGCACAGGACAATGGTGTGTGGGCATGTACCATAACTCTTTATTTCTTTGTTTTCACAAGTTTGAGTTTTGCTGAACTTTATGTTCTGAAGGGGCACACGCTACCGCCAAACAACCTTAATTCTGTGTTAATGAAGTTTGCCATTTAAATGTCCCCCCCCCCAAAAAAAAGAGAGAGAGAGAGAGAGAGAGAGAAATGACAGTGGTCATTCAGATACTTTTAATTTTCATGTAGGTGTGCAGTTCTCTGAGAGGTTTCAGAGTAGCAGCCGTATTAGTCTGTATTCGCAAAAAAGAAAAGGAGTACTTGTGGCACCTTAGAGACTAACAAATTTATTTGAGCATAAGCTTTCGTGAGCTACAGCTCACTTCATCAGATGCATGAAATGAGCTGTAGCTCATGGTAGCTTATGCTCAAATAAATTTGTTAATCTCTAAGGTGCCACAAGTACTCCAGTTCTCTGAGACACTCCTGGAAAAGTAATGAGAGCACTTAGCTCTTACAAAGCGTTTTTCATCAGTAAATCTCAAAGAGATTGCAGAGATGAGGAAACTGAGGCACTGAGTGGGGTGAAGTCACTTGGCCCAAATCACCCAACAAGCCAGAGGCAAAGCCGGGAATACAGCTCAGGTTTTGAGTCCCAGACTGCTATTCGTTTCACTAAGTCACACAAATGCTATGTGATTAATAAGAGCCCCCCCACACACACCTGTGCAATTTTTTTGTAGTAGAATGGGAATAATAGTCATGCTTTCAAATATCTCTAGTGAGTAGTTGCTAATGAAACCGGTGAGAAAAAACTCAGACATTATCCATGTCCCAAGAACTGGACGTTTTTTTTATATGGTGGTTATAGTAACTTTAAGCATACGAGGAAAAACAAAACTAGTGTCTCTTTCTCTCCGCCCCCCCCCCCACAACATAGCCTCCCTGCCACCATTTCCAGTTCACCCTCCCCTTTCCATCCCATTAAACGATCAGCGTTTTAGAAGCTTGGTGTACATAAAAAAAAAGTTGGTAAAATCTGTGTACTTAAAGACAACCTGTTTTTTTCAGGGGGAGGGCCTTTGTTTAAGGAACATTTTGCATAAATGACCCCAAATTTGGATCACTAATCCTACCCTACCATCCCATAAAGCACAGCAGATTTCAAGATAGGTCAGCTCACATGCAGATTTTGGAACATTTAGAAATACTGTTCTTTAAAAAAAACTCTCTTACCACTCTGTTATAATATTTATGAAATTAGTCACCAGTGACTGCTTTTCTATATGCATCTCTCCACCACAGGATAATCCTGAAGCCATAGAAGGCTCAGAGACATCTGAAGTAGCCCATTCATCTCAGTGTGATGGTCTCAGTTGAATGAGACCTGGTCTACATCAAAAAGTTAGGTCAACCTACTTTGTTGCTGAGGGGTATGAAAAATCCATATCCCTGAGCAAAGTAGTTAAGCAGACCTAACCCCCAGCGTAGATATCCCTAGGTCAATGGAAGACTTTTTCCATCGACATAGCTACTGCCTCTCGGAATGGTGGATTACATACCCTAGCAGGAGTACCCCTTGCACTGGTGTAGGTAGCATCTACATTGAAGTCCAGCTGTGTCACTGTAGTGTTTCAAATGTAGACAAGCCTTGAAAAAACACCCCATGAAAATTAATACAGCCTGAAACAATAACTCTGAGATATGTGAACTACTCCATTAATCTCAGTGAGTGTTTTCATTCCCCCTACTTAGCGCGGGAGCGTGTGAGATATGCATCAAGCACATCCATTCTCGCCTTAGTGTCAGCAGTGTGTTTTTGGCCCATGCTCCCTGTATGCCTGTTCTTAGCTCCCCACCCAGAAGGAGAGGGGTTCCCCAGATCCTCGATCACTTGAGGAGCAGGGAGATGGGCTCAGACACCCCCAGAAGGGGAGGGACTGTGCTGAAACCAGGTTAGATGAGGGTGCAGGTAGAGGATCAGGCCCCTATATCCTGGCACGCGCGCACCCACACCCACACCCACACACAAAGGTAGGGTGAACAGCTCAACCTCCCCCAAGTCCTGGCACACACACAGACACAATGAGAACGTGAGGTTGACAGGAGTCCCTGAGCCTATTCTCCCCCCAATCTCCCTGCTACTCATCCCCATATGCCCCCTTCTCAGTGCATCTTTCCCTCTCCCTTCTCAGAGCCCCCAAACCCTTCTCATTTCCCCTACCACTCATCCCCAAAATCTCTGTTGCCTTTATGTAGTCCTAAACCCTCTTCACCTCTATTCCTCCCAGTTCTCCACTCTCTAAAATGCCCCTCCCCTGCCAGAAACTATTTGCATATACAATTTAAAAATATATATATACTTTGATTACAGCCACCAAAAATACCCCACCCCCTCCCACCAAGAGACCGATTTTAGCAATATGCCCTCTGAGCTTTTCCAGACTTTTGCCTACTGCAAGACTCCAACTGACAGTGGTTGGCTGGATCTGGGTCAAAGGACTATGGCTTATTCTCCAGCCATCCAGCTGGTGTGAAACTTTCAAGGCTAAAAACCTTATCTGCCCACACATGCTCAGTGGAATCAGTTTGATGCAACGCCATGCACGTCAACTGCTGATGCGCCTCACTGAAGAACTACTCTTTGGCTAATAACATAATTTGATTTCTCCCAAAAGGCTAGTGGGTGGCATGTACTCTGTTGGGGTAACTTCCAAGTATTTGAGACCCTGGTATAATGATCTCAGCCCTGGTTTAAGCTCTATGCACAAAACTCATTGCCAAAACATGTCGGCTTTAAGAAGAGCTGTTTTCCCAGGGGCTGAATCTCAGGAATCCTTTGTTCAAATGGCCCCAAATTTGGTTCACTGACCAAGCTCCATGCCCCCATGATGCAGACAAAATTTCAAAGCAATCTGAGTGGATTTTAGAGCACTTAGAAGAGTCTAGTTTTAAACAGAATGCTTGGTCTTCATCTTAACTATAGTGGAGTTGGTGCTTTACTATAATTTTTTAAAAGAAAATAAATACACATGCAAATGTCTGCTGCAAAGGGGGCTGAAGAGTGTTGAGAATAAGGAGCAGGGATTTGAGGTTGCAGTGAGGAGAGGGAGAGGCATGGGTAGGCCTGGAAAAGGGGTGGGGGCTCAAATTGGGGGAGTGGAAAAGGTGACATGAAGATAGGTGGCAGTGTGAATGGGAAGAATTAGGTTACAGGGCATGTGGCAGCCTCACATTCTCCGCCCCCTTGTGTGGTCTTCAGGGTCCTTGTCCTTCTAGCGTGGGGAGTCCAAGCCCCTCATGCTAGGTTTGGTCATTTTACTGGTCCAAAAATAATTGGTCAATTGACTGGTCAATACTTAAAACACTAATTTATTAGAACAGTTAAAAAAAAAAAAGGCTTAAGACTTTATGGTCTCCAATAGTCTTTACCTTAGAAAGATATTTATTCCTAATTACAACCAAAAAGGTACTTAAGTGAGTTATTTTAACTCCAAAAGATACAAAACACAATAAAATTAAGTTCAAAATAATGCAAGAATTGCACCATGATGCAATCAAAACAGTCAGCCTCCGCTTACATCAGGTCATTCTTGCTGAACTATTTGATGGTGCTCAAATAGCTGGTCAACAGACATTAATTGATCAGCTTGCCAAGTCAATTCTGTCCTTGTGTCAGGAATCGGGGACTGTCCCTCTATTGACTCTCAGCTCCTCTCCCTGCCCCACATGGGGAAGCCAGAATCTGAGGGGAACACAATGCCATCTAATGCTATACTTTCACTTATCCTTCATGAAATCCACAGGCTACACATTTCCCATCTAATTGCTGACCACTCCTGTGTCAGGACTAGCACTGAAATGAGGCATACTGATTCTCTCTTGCACCTCTTTCCTTTGATCACACATACAGAGGTAGGGGGGATGGGCCCCCTCACAGGAGTACCCCCCCATATTGCCTCATATCACAATCACAGCTCTGCCAAGCTGCTCCAACTAATCCCTCCACTATTCAGAACAGCTATAACTACTACAGGAGTGCATGCTGATAATTCCCAGTAGTTCTTGCCAGCTGCAAGGAAGGAGAGTTAAGGCTGTACAGGCATGTATCTGATCTCTGTATTTCCTGAAGTTCTAGTAGAAATATACTGACTAAGAATCTCTCTCTTCTGTCCCATTTCTTCAATCCCTTCATCTACATTTATGAGCATTCCTTTTTTGAGCCGGAAAGGAAAGTCCTTTTGGGACCCCAATTTTTCAGTTTCACTTCCTGTCCCATTCCAAGAAGGCCACCACATTTTAGTGACCTTGCCTCAGGCAAAGAAGGCTGTTTGCAGTTCCCTTCATGTTCCAACAGCCACCTTGCTTGAAGGAATAATTGAGAGCGATGAAAGACACTTCCCTCCTGCAGGTTTCAGAGTAACAGCCGTGTTCCTTTTCTTCCCTCCTGCAGTATTTGTAACCCTCTCCTGCCTAGAATCAGAGTGTTCCACGAGAATATGCATTGCAATAAAATCATATACAGTAAACCCTTATATAACGCAGTAGTTACGTTCCTAGAAAACCGTGTGTTATATACAAATGTGTTATATAAACTGAAGAATAAATGGGAAAAACAGCGTTACGTTCCCAGACATGACAAAGTTTTTGTTTGTTTGTTTTTTATTTAGTACCTTAACAACTATGAATTGGTGACTTGCTGAAGACAATGATCTAGGTGATGGCTGGGGAATGTTGTTACTGTGGTGAGGATGAAGTAGTACTGGTATTTTCTGGTTCATGCTTGGCTGATGACTGGGATGCTGAAGTTGATGCGTCTATTGACTGGTGTGTAGAGGGCATGATGTAGCCAGTGATGAGACTCTACTTTGCCTGACTCAGCAATGACTTGTACAGCTCATGATAGGGCCGTTTGAACGTTAGGCTCCTGTTCATATTTGGATCTTTCTCCAACAAATTACTTTTGACTTTTTCTACGATTTGTAAATTTTCCCTTAAATAGCCTGCTGTGAGTTTCTGTTCCTTTTACTCGTCTTCGTTTTCACTGTCGGTGGCCTCATGCATCTCCACTAACTCCTCCTCAGTCAGCTCCTCCTGATGTGAGTTTATCAATTCTTCCACTTCAGTTTCCTCCAGATCTGAGAATCTCTCACCGCCAACATTCCTGGCCATCTGTATTTTCTCCCTAACCTCCTTATGTACTGTGGGGAAGCCAGTGAAATTATTCATCACTGATGGCCACAACTTGTTCCAAAAGGCATTGATGGTAGGAACAGTGACCTCATCCCAGGACTCCTTGATCCCTTCAATTGCGTGTGCGATGTTATATGAACGCAAAATGTTTGGTATGCCCATATCTGAATTTTCCTCCAACGCCTATAGCATCTTCTTGATAGTGCACCTTGTATAACATTTAAATATCTTGATTACGCCTTGATCTAAGGGCTGCAACAATGAAGTGATATTAGGTGGAAGGAAAACAACCTTGACATTTTGTTTTACCCTGTAGAGCTTTGGCAGAGTGACCTGGGGCACTGTCCAATAATAACAAAATCTTAAAAGATAAAGTCACAAAACCTAAATAAAGTTCTACCATGCTGTAAACAGTTTAGATGTAACCCAGTCTTTTTTGTTAGACTTCTGCTTGCCTTTCAAGGCACAGGGTTCTGAGCACGGTAAACAAGCATTGGTTTCAGGGTGGATAAAAAAATCAATTTTTTTTTTATTTAAATCAGATTTTTTGAAAAAAATGCTTTTTGGAGAAAAAACTATCTAAAAGTTTTAAATAAGATACATTATAGCTCAAATATATCATCATGGAATAAGGATTATAAATTCTAATTCGATAGTATGGGACAATATATTCATGTAATGTTTAAGAAAAGTTTTGTAAATGAGTTCCAATAGTTCATGGATGAGAGAGCCAATCTTATGGGGTTCCGGGGCTTCTGTATAGATTATTTAGGTTAATCTTTCTATCTACCCAATGGGACTTAGTGCTCAGTCTAGAAGATACCATCAGAGATGCTTAGTTTTGCAGTTCTCAAACTGTGGATTTGTTATCTCCAGAGATAACATGCCTGTTAACAGCAAAAAAGTAAGTAAATTAAATAAATAAATAAATAAATACACACATACAATAAATAAAGGTGAGAAACAACAGACCTCAAACCTGTTGTCCCTCTGCACATTTGTGTACATAGTCAATCCCTTACCTCTCTCTAAAAGTGCAAAGTTTCAAAAAGTTTCATGAATAGACTATTGTTGGGGGTGGAATAGATCTGGACAAGGACAAATAGTCCGGAGATAAATGTGAGAAGGGAGGGACAGGCAGTAGAAACAAAAGTGAAACTGTTTGAGAAGCACATTCCAGAAGTCTGGAGATCTTTCTGAGTGTAGCCTTCATTGATTTGAGATCTACCATACCATTCTCTCACTAGAAGGGAAAACCTATAATGGCAGCAGGCTGTGAAAGAGACCCAGTTTGGGAATAAGAACCATTCAAGAAATATATGTTTGCTGATGATGTTTTAAAGAAAGTCACACCAGTGAACTTAAGCACCAACTTAAACACTTGGATTCAGAGACTGCTGAAGTGATCATCTCACTTTTAACAGAAGTTGCTTTTTCTGCCAGTGTAGAAATAATATTTTCTTCCTTTGGACTAATTCATTCCAAACTGAGAAATCGTTTGACACCTGAAAAAGCAGGAAAGCTTGTTTTTCTTTTTCCAGATTATGAACAAACAGGAAAATAAAGGTGAAGATGACTGAGTTAGCTGCAGAAGCAAATATTTTAAGTTTCTCAAGATGACCTGGCAGACATAGTCAATTTAATTTTTTTTTAAATATAACTATTTTAGTTAAAAAACAAAAACAAACCTGATTTTAAAAAACTTTAATGTTGTAATTCAAAAATTCATATGCTTGTTTTGTTAAAATACTATGTTTGCTGTTGAAGAAAAGAATCCAGAATATGTAACGTTATTTTAGTTAAATAAAACAATTTAAATATCTGTCTGATGTTCTCCTCCTAATACAGCCTGGCAAGAAAATCCTCCAAATATTAATTATTAACCTGCTGAATTGGAGATAGTTCACCCCCCAGTGACTTCATAAATATCTGCTTCAATTACCTTTGGTAAATGAAATAACCAAACAATCATTCATTTTCTGATATAGCTGTAAAACTAATCTGAAAAGTTTTCAAAATAAATCACTTTAAAAATGTATAGTGTGTACCTTCTAAAAATGAAACCTACATCTATCTCTGAGTTCTGAAGAATATGTATTAAGATTATAACCAACAAGAATGCACTTTTATGTAGAAATCCATGATTAAATTGAGTCTTCCTGACTAGTGATTTAAATCAATTTGATTTAAATCAAATCCACCTGATTGATTTACATTTACAACTCCCTGATGCGTTGGCACAGCGCAGCTTTAAGTCCTGGTGCTGAATGCTCCTGCTCAGTGATGTAGGTTATGAATGGCATTTGTTTCCAGAACAAAATTTGTTTCATCACCATTAAAAGCCTGCTGGGGTTTATAATCATTGTCCTCAAAAATTTTTGCTAACTCAACAGGGAAGAGTTCTGCTGCTTGGTGGTCAGCTGATGCAGATTCCCCCGTAAATGTCACATTATGGATGTTAAAGTACTTCCTAAAATTATCAAGCCAGCCACTACTAAATGACATTCTTTTGAATGGTTCACCTTCTTTCTCACACATGGCTGTGTACAATTTCTGTGCCTTCTCATTAAGGACTGTCCCACAGAGTGGTGCCCGTTTCTGAGTCAGATCTTCAATCCATGTGTTCAACAGAGTTTCTGTTTTATTTAGCTGAACATCTGCCCTCATCATCCTCTTGATGGTAAGACTAGCATTACCTGCAATCATAACATGTGCTCTAATGCTCTCTTTGCCTTTCCTAACGGTGCGAATTGTAGATTCATTCACACCATACTCACGACCAACCACGTTGACTCGGGCACCAGCACGGAGCTTGCCAAGTACCTCTACTTTCTTACCTAAACTCATTGTTTCCCATTTCTTCTCACTCTCTTCTTCTCCTCACTGTTTTTAGGACTACTACTCCTCTTAGGTGGCATGATGAACGCAAATGATGAGGGTGGTCATAATATAACGTCCAAAAAATTGGTACAACAATGTCAACAACACAAAAGCCGCGAGTACAGCTGGACTGAGGAGGGAGCTGAATCAATGGTTTTCTCACCCAACCTGAGTGGACAGGTCCATATGAGTGTGCGCTATATAAAAATAGTGCGCACAACATAAAAACGGGTCACTAAATGAAAACTGCGTCATGTCAAAAACATGCTGTATAAACGCACTTTATATAAAGGGTTTACTGTAGGTATATTTTGCTTCCTTCTACTCTCCCATGTGCTTCTTCTCTGTTACTTTCTATGGCACTTCCCAATGGAGCTCGAGCAAAGCAAACTCATGCAATCTTACGTACAAAACAAGGATACGTTCAATTAAATTAAGAGACAGTAAGTTTATAACAAATGAAAAGAAACAGGAATGCTTCAGAAGGGCATACAGATAATCATTGAATAATTACATGACCACTAGTAAATACTTATAGCTTTGCAAGCTAGAACTGTAAAGATATATCAAATCTTTAGGGCATAAAGAAAAGGAGTACTTGTGGCACCTTAGAGACTAACAAATTTATTTAAGCATAAGCTTTCGTAAGTTACAGCTCACTTCATCGGATGCATGCAGTGGAAAATACAGTAGGGAGATTTTATATACACAGAGAACATGAAACAATGGGTGTTACCATACACACTGTAATGAGAGTGATCAGGTAAGGTGAGCTATTACCAGCAGGAGAGAAAAAAAAACCTTTTGTAGTGATAATCAAGGTGGGCCATTTCCAGTAGTTGACAAGAACATGTGAGGAACAGTAGGGGAGAAAAATAAACATGAGGAAATAGTTTTACTTTGTGTAATGACCCATCCACTCCCAGTCTTTATTCAAGCCTAATTTAATGGTGTCCAGTTTGCAAATTAATTCCAATTCAGCAGTCTCTCGTTGGAGTCTGTTTTTGAAGTTTTTTTGTTGTAATATTGCAACTTTTAGGTCTGTAATCGAGTGACCAGAGAGACTGAAGTGTTCTCCGACTGGTTTTTGAATGTTATAATTCTTGACGTCTGATTTGTGTCCATTTATTCTTTTATGTAGAGACTGTCCGGTTTGGCCAATGTACATAACAGAACTGCACAAATGAATGGGCCTGGTATAGAGCTTATTCAATTGTCTTTGAAATGTGACATTGCAACCTAGGAACACAGGAAAAAAATATTTCCTGGGGATCCTTTTCAATTTCACAGAACATGTCCCTTGCTTTCATATTAAAGGTCGGAACAAGTAATGAGTTCTTTACTAGTTTTTGCAATACCATTCACTCGATGTCAACACGTGACCTTCTGATCCCAATGACTTCAACAATTCAGGTTTTTGTTCTCCAGGCCTGTTTTAGATGGGTCTTAAGTTGAGGCAAACAAAACAATGTGGTATAAGAAATTTGGATCTATTGATATAAAATATTCTCTCCACTTTTTAAAGACATCCAAGCATGTAATGTTTGCTAAAAAAAAAATCTCTACTATTTAAGTTGGAAGTTGGACAGCTATTGCAACATCAGAACCATTACAGCTAAAAAGAAAAGGATCAGAAATATTGGTAGCATAAACCTATTTTCTTACTCAGAAGAGATGAGTACATCATCCATAAAGCCTATGGAAAATATAAACCAGTGCCTCCTGAACAGAGTTCTAATTACACAAGGAGAATATGCTGGGGGAGGAAAGACTTAGGATAAGTCTACACGACAATCAGAGGTGTAACTGCAGTACATGTAGACATACGTGAGCTAGCTCTGATCTATGACTAAATGTGCTGCAGTCATACCTCTGACTGCAATGTAGACATAAGTCTCTGACCTCCAAGACCCCAATCTTGCAAATTCCGACACATGTGTGTAGTCTAACAGAGTTAAAAGAAATTGCTCACATGTGTAATACATCAAATTGCAGACAGTGTTGTGCATGGATATCTCTATGTAAAGGTTACTTGATTCCTGAAATTATGGTCTGGATTTTCAAATCACTTAAGTGATTTGGGAACACATGTTGGCATTAATGTGCCTAAATCACTTGGAGATATTGGAAAATCCCACTCTATATACTTTGCATCCTATCATACTCTCTCTATTTAGAGAGCATAGGTGCTGACTCTGTGGGTGCTCCAGGGCTGGTGGAATTGGGCAGAAAAAGGTGGGGTGGGGGTGGAAAGAGGTGGGGGAGGGGTGGGGACTTGGAAAAAAGGGGTGGGGACCTGGGACGGAGTGGGGGCAGGGAAGGGGGTGGGGGTTGGGGGGAGATGGGGGGTTGAGCACCCATAGGGCCCAGAGGAAGCCAGCACCTGTGAGAGAGAGAATCTTTGTGAAATGGGTACGTTTGCTTCCCACACTGGATCAGTAACACTTTCAGTACAAACCAATGAAATTAATAGTTGAGTTCTTCATTAGCTTTTAGAAGAGACAGAATTTAAAACAATTGATGATTTAGTTTAGCTCCCTAAATGTTTCAAATTTTTTTCCTTGAAGTGATCTGTCAAATTCCAAATATGCATAAGAGAGTAAAATATTTCCTCCAATGTGCATTGTCTTATTATCCTCTGTATTCAGTGCTCTGCCTATGTGGTTAAGCCCAGCTCACGCTCACCTACGTGACTCTTCACTGTGCACAGACTAGGCTAGGAAAAAACACTGGGAAGGCTAACTTTACTATGCTAACTTTGTAGTGTTTTATCCTAGCCATTTAAAGCAAACATGATGACTTGCTGATATTTACTTAACTATGGAAGTCCATGCAACAAAATGAGATATAAAACTGTTCTGAATCCTTCACTCCTCTTTGCCACCAGCTGTCTGATTTTTAGATCATCTCTATTCCGATTAAATTTATCTAAAAGTGAGTGAAAGTGTGCAATTAATTTAACAATGGGACATTTAGAAGAATTAAATGATTGCAAATTCAGAACTGATAAAAATTAAATACTTTTTCATAAAATGCGTAATGCAACAGTGGAACTCTGCTACCGAATGGCATTGAGACCAAGAATTTAGCAAGATTCTGAGAGATTGGATATTTATATTCGATAAAGAGTATTCAGAGTAATAATAGTAAATACTGAAGATATACTTTTAAAATTTGCTATAAAAACATCAGGCTCAGGGCCCAAACTATTCTCTAACTAATAGGGAATTAGCAAAAGTTTTCATGGGGAGCAGATTATCCCACATCTGCCTACTGCAAGGTTTCTTGCACCTTCCTCTGAAGCATCTGGTTCTGGCCTCTGTCAGAGAACAGACGTTAGTTTAGATGGACCATGAGTCTGACCCAGTGTGAGAATTACTATGTTACAATAATTCAAGCATCCTGCACATTGCAAAACGAAAGGTAATACCCCAGGATAAAGGTTGGCACATCTGCCATGCCCATACAGAGTCAAAGGGTTGACACCAGAATGGACCATTATGATAATCTATTCTGTCCTACATAACACCAGCTGTAACATTTCATTCATTAATTCCTGAAACAAACCCAAAACTTGTATTCAAATTAGGGTATATCTTTTAGAAAGACATCTTCCAATCTTGATTGAACGCTACCAAGTGATGGAGAATCCACCACATCCTTTGCTAAATTGTTCCCAAAGTTAACTACCCACACACTCAAAAATGTGCACGTTATTTCTAGTTGAATTTGACTAACTTCCAGCCGCTAGCGCTTGTTGCACCTTTGGACGTGTCTATATTGGGGAACGTTCTGATAGATTTATGCTGATGTAATGCCCTTATGTGGACACTCTGCTCTGGAAAAAGGGACTTTATTCCAGAATAATTACCTTACTTCCAAAAGGTACTTAAATACCAGGTTCAATTCGCCTTGTAACCTTCTCTTTTTAAAAGACTTATTAAGTCTCCTGCTGGATTTCAGGTTTTCCAGACTTCAAAATATACCAATTTTTGGACCGTTTTTAATTTTTCAATATCCTTTTTGGAGAGTGGCCACCAGAACTGGACGCATTCTAATAATGGTTTCAGTGATGCTCCATACAAAAGTAGTATCTTATGGCTCAATATTTCCATTTATACATCCAAGGATCACATTACCCCTCTTAACAGCAGCACTGCATTGGGAAGTCATGCTCAACATGACTCCTAAATTCAGAAGCACTGCTTTTGGATTCAGTCCTCCATCCTGTAAGTATGTCCAATGTCCTTTGATTCTAGATATTTGACATTGTTTGACTGTATTAAAATACAGTTTTACATTTGTATTTTCATATCTCAGATTTTAATCCATTCTAGAATTCATAACACGTCTGCTTATTCTCCAAGTATGAAAGGGTATTTGTGTTTAGCATCCACTTTTAACATTTATTTAAGAAGTGGAAGCACTTAAGTTACTAAATTAACATATCATTTCCTTTTCAGACTCATCAGTCATTTGAGGTTTGAAATTAAATAATAGAAATCTTGGGTTCTCCCTCATTCAAGAATATCTCATTCAAATGAGGAATTTAAAATGTCATTTTTCAAAATCCTCTAAGTCTCTAATATGCCAATTGTCTTCAATTGTTTCGTGCAAATTCAAAATGTAAAACAATAAAATTTCAACTTCCTCCGAATAGGTGGTGGCAGTTTACTTTTGTATACCTGGCTAATACATAGTAATGGGAAATCTGAGCTGTAATGACTTCAGGATGGAAGTCCAGACGCCCCCATCTTGGTTAGTGTCCATACGTGCACTATTTTAGTCCTCCAAATAACGTCCAACCCGATTTTAAAGTTAGGAATACTACAGGTCATGTGGCGGGGGATGGGAGTCCTGGAGCCGCTCCCCAGTAACTAGGGACCCCAAAATTAGCGGTTCCCAGTGCGGAACCAAAAGACAAACACGAACGGCACAGCCGGGCCTCAGGAGACTGAACGCCAGTCTGGAGTGGGCGGGGGCAGGGGCAATGTGGCTCTTTGGCTGGTGCCCACTGCCTGCCAGCTGTTTCGGGAGAAACTGAGGCCGCACTTTCCCCAACGCAAAACAAAGTCGGATACAGGACCAGGGTGCAGCAACAACCCCCGGGTCAGACTATCAAAGCAGCCACTCTCCCTAACCCGGCCCGGCTCCGCGCACTCACCTGGGGCCCCGGGGCCCTCGCCGCCAGATCTTCGGCCTCCCACCGGCCCCAGGCTGTTCACGATGTAGTGCGAGACCCGGGAGCTCTCGGACACCGACAGCACGAAGTCCCCGGGGATGGTGCCCGAGTCCCTCACCAGGAAGGTCCCGTGGCGCTGCCCCTGCAATAGCGACACAGCCTCGGCCCTGCTCAGCCGCCCCCAATACCAGCTCGCCCGGTCCTCAGAGTCGAACTGCCCGGCCATGGGGGCCGCTACACCGTGGGCCGCACTAACTCCCCCTGCGGGCCACAACCACCCAAGGGCCCCACTCCGATCCCAGCCCCGCCACCCAAAATGGCGGCCCCTGTGCTGACCTCACCTACCAGCCGTGACGATACTAACTGAGCCACTGCTAGCAAAAAAAAAAAATCGCAATCCGGAGACGTCATATTCCTGCGCAGACTGTACGGCCATAGTAGGTCACAAACGGTCAGTCAGCGCTTTTCCCGGGCGCAAAAAGGACGCTTTCCGTAATTTCAAATGCCCCGTAGAGACATTTCTACCATAAGCAGAAGGTCCAGGTTACCCTGCAATGCACGCGCGCGCACTGAGCAGCCACTGACCGAAGGTCATGGAATAAACAGAATGGCGCTCCTGAGGAACCGCCATAATGGGACGGTCGGGGATAGGGCAAGTACTGCGCTGCACAACCGCCATTACAAGAAGGTCAGAGGTAATCGGTGGCAGTTGAAGGAAGGTCCTGAGACTGGGGGTGTGCCTCAGTGCGAACTAAACCGACATTGAACAAGAAAAGGGCCTCCCTCAGCTCCCCGACATACCTATTTGGGCTGGCGGCACCGCCCTTTGGAGGTCAATAAAATGAAGTGGCTTGTACAGGCTGATTTGCCATTGGCTGCAAGGAAAGTGCTGCGCCTGCGTGGAAGTTTGCTCCTGCACAGCGCCGCTCTGATGAGCTGCCCCCTCCCCAAGCTGAGGGAGGGCTGGCGTCGGGTTCTGCAGCGTCCAGGCAGGGGCCCAAGGTCTGTCCGAGATTCCCCCTCGCCAACTACCGTGTGTGTGGCACGGCTGGTTCACCAGTATTGTAGGAGCAGGGCTCAACCGTTGGGCCGGTCTGTGAAGGACAAGGACAGATTTTTGCCTTTGTAGTTTGCGTCCTTTGGAATCACGGAACGTCTGTACAGCGTTAACAAGTTTTCAAGTCACTGTTAATTAGCATTGGATATTTCTAACTGCACCAGGACAAGCAATTTTGTAAACTACCCTTCAGATTTAACTTGTTTTCAAAGCTCTTTAATGTTTATAATTTTCAAATAATAATTACCCTAACTTTAATTGGTAGCCAGTGTGGGACTTAAAATATGTCTTTTTTTGAATTAAAAACCTTGGCTAAAAATTTAGTAACTAAAAATATATTTTTTTCTTTTAAGACATGGTTAAACATTTTTATTTAGGAAGAAGACTGACGCTCATGTCAGTGCTGTGTTTACTATCTTGTCATTTACTCTGCACAAGAGAATTGTTTTTAAAATATTGTTGTCACCAAACTTTGCAGGCCCCACATTTGAAACGGGGCATATGTCTTCTCTGGAGGAAAACCGGTTCCCAGAAGAATGTAAACAACAGATGCTCAGTCTTCATCTGTCTCCTCATACAAGTTGCTGGGTTTGAGTCACTATTCACTATTTTTTTTTTCCCTTCTCTGTATTTGGTCTTGGTTTCCTTCAAAGAACATGAGTCCTCTCTGGGGATAAAGAGAAGGGAGAGGGGCAGTAGTCTCCTATGAATGGTGACTATTTTGGATGCTGTTTATCACAGTACAGGAGCATCCAGCTGCCCCTCATTGTAGCTATGACTACATGGGGGAGTGTTGTTGGGGGCTGCGGGGGACAGCTCACATGAGAGAAGCAAGAGTATGAGCCTGTCCCATTGCTGTCTCTGCCACCAATGCTCCATTCGTGGTTGGTTTCCTGCCATAGCAGAATCTGAGCCAAGACTCGAAAGATGGAGACCGACAAGCCTACCCTGTTTGACATAGATGGCTCCAGGCAACAGTGGCCCAAATGGGAACAGAGCTACCTCAAATAAGTGTCCAGTTAGAGCTTTGAATCTAGCCCTCCTAGTCTTTCCTGTGTTAGGTGGAACTGGGTTACCAAGAAAAGGTTCTTAACTACCTACGTGTTCAGGGGGCAGGATAAGATAGCTGCTTGTAGGATGGGGAAGTTAATACCCAGGGCAGGGTGTAATATGTCCTCCCCAGAAAAAGCTTAGATGCAGGTGGGTGGTTACAGCAGGGATTCTCAAACTTTTTGCATTGGCGATCCTTTCACACAGCAAGTGTCTGAGAAATGAAAAATATTTAACGCTATTTTAAATACTAAATGTATAATATTGTTTAAGTTAATTTACTTTTTCTCACCACTTTTAAATTAACACTAAAACAAATTTTTATCAAATTATTGTTATAAGCAGAAAAATTATTTTTTAAAATAGTTTATTGTTTAATCCTGAGGGTTTGCGAAGAAACATTGTTAATATCACTTTGCACAGAAGATTTAGTGCAGCATTGCCACCATTACTTCTATGTTGCTTCACAGAAGACTTGCTAGTGAGCTGGGACGCTGTGAAAAGTGATATTAACAAACACCTTCAGTCTCCCAGCTCTGAAGGCCAGCAATAGCACAGAAATACGGATGGCAATGGGGCCCTAGAATGTCTGTTGTGAAAAGTGATATTAACAAATATACAAGTATCGCTTTTCACAGCAGACTTCATAGGTAGCTCGGAGTCTGTGAAATGTGATATTAACAAACATACAAATATCATGTTTCACAGCAGACTTAGTGCCCCTGTGATGGTTTCCCATCCCAAAAAGTAGTGGGAGGGGTTAAGGTGGGCAGTAGGCCAATTAATTCCACAGGCTGCACCTGGAGGAGGAGCCAAGGCACAGGGGTGAATTGGAAGCAGGCTCACCTAGTTAGGAACAGGACTGGAGGGGCTTCTGTAAAACCCAGGAGCTGAAAGCAGAGAGAAGCTCTTGGAGGAAGGCAGGGAAGTAGGTTTCAGTTACTCCCTGAGTGGAGGAAGTTGGGAGGCTGGCCAACCCAGAAAGGGGGAAGCCCGATAATTAGGAAGAAGCCCAGGGAAACAGAAGCAAGGGGTAGGACCATGCAGAAACCTTGGCTGCTTGTTACAGGGTCCTGGGCTGGAACCCAGTCTTGAGGGCAGGCTTGGGTTCCCCACTGGGAAGTGACAAGGGCGTTGGAGATGCCAGCCCCAGCCAATGGGTCTGGAAGGACTTTGAATTCCCCAGAAGCGGAGGATCTTAGTGACTTGGCCAAAGGGCCAATCCATGAAGAGGAGACTGCAGTTCCTGAGTGAGAGAGGGGCTGCCTACTAGAGGGAGAGAAGTAAAAGAATGAATGGACACAAATCAGACGTCAAGAATTATAACATTCAAAAACCAGTTGGAGAACACTTCAATCTCTCTGGTCACTCGATCGCAGACCTAAGAGTGGCTATACTTCAACAAAAAAGCTTCAAAAACAGACTCCAACGAGAGACTGCTGAATTGGAATTAATTTGCAAACTGGATACAATTAACTTAGGTTTGAATAGAGACTGGGAATGGATGAGTCATTACACAAAGTAAAACTATTTCCCCATGGTATTTCTCCCTCCCACCCCACTGTTCCTCTGATATTCTTGTTAACTGCTGGAATTAGCCTACCTTGCTTGTCACCATGAAAGGTTTTCCTCCTTTCAACCCCCCCCCCCCCCCCGCTGCTGGTGATGGCTTATCTTAAGTGATCACTCTCCTTACAGTGTGTATGATAAACCCATTGTTTCATGTTCTCTGTGTGTGTGTATATAAATCTCTCCTCTGTTTTTTCCACCAAATGCATCCGATGAAGTGAGCTGTAGCTCACGAAAGCTTATGCTCTAATAAATTTGTTAGTCTCTAAGGTGCCACAAGTACTCCTTTTCTTTTTGCGAATACAGACTAACACGGCTGCTACTCTGAAACCAGACAAAACAACAGCATTCAAATTGTGGACGGGAGGATTGACCACAAGAGGGACCAGGAGGAAGCGCCAGATCAATGGTGAGTAGTGAAAGCAGCGCCAATACCAGAAGCACCACAGAAATAAGGGTGGCAATGGGGCGCTAGAAACTGCTGTGAAAAGTGACTTTGGCAAAGTTTCTACGCGACCCCCACAGAGAACTTTGAATGTGCTCCCCAACAGGTGTACCGCTGGTGTAGCAATTTCAGCCTCCTCACTTGGAAGAGGATGGAACTGTCCCTGACTTGCAACCTCCCATAATAACCGTGTGACCTCCTGAGTGGTTGCAACATCCAGTTTGAGAAACCCTGTTGTAGAACGTGGTGCCGATGGATATCTGCTCAGTCATTTATTAGTAGGTTTATTTAGGTAGCTTGTATCAATAGTCCCCTGTAGATGGGGTGGGATCATGTTAGCCACAGGGTGCCAAAGTATTGGGGATTGACTAGCCAAGAGACCCATCATTGCTGACTGTGTCTCTGTTAATCTAGTGGGTATGTTCTAGTGCAGATGGGAGTGTGAAGGCAGGCACTCACACCCCAGCACAGGTTTTGGGCAGTGATGGCTCTTTCTTGGGTTATTTGCTGTGCTTGCAATGGAGCAGCCCAGTTAGAGGAGGAGCTGGAAGAAGAGGACCTGAGGAGCCTGGACATCCTACTTGGCAGTGGACTTGAGGAGCCAAAGAGTCCTGCCTGGTAGTGACAGCAATGTGGGAGGAGCCTTGGTTATGTCTCTATCAAGTGTCTGAGTTGTCAGAGCCCTCTCTGAGAGCAAAGAGATGTTTCTCATTTGTATAGAATGAGTTCTGGGGAGGATGGATCCCTGCCTTTGGCTGGTAATGGGCTGGGAGCATTGCCCTGCTCCCCTAGACTGAACGTGAAGGAGAGAGCCTGCATGCAGCAAAGGACACTCTGTTATGCCTGGTCTGTCCTTCCACATCTCTGGGTGTGAGTCATTGGTCATAACATTATTTACCTTGGTTGTACTCAGTCTTCTCTTCATTCAGAGGACCTGAGCATCCTGGCCAGGCATGGGATTTGTGGGATGGGATGGGGATAGGGAGAGACCTGGGGGAACTGTGGTCACTTATCAGTGTTGATCACTTCAACACTGGCTAGGCTGTAGGGGAATAGGGAAGGAAGCTCCAGCAAGCAGGTGACCTGACTGTGTGTGTCCTCCACATATGAGTGCTGGCCTAGGTTACAAGTGTTCTCTCTTTCTGTTTTCAGTTTCTAATGACATTGGGGCGATGAGAGAATGGCCAACTGGGGCAGAGACCGGGAGAAGGAGCAGCCACTCTGAGTCCATTCAGCAGAAAGGAAATCGGAGTGAGCTGTGGAGTTGATGCAAATGGAAGTTTGCTTAAGCTAAGTATTGAGAAAGGGCTGTAAACACTCTTATCTGTGGAGAGAAATGTGTTGTATTAGCATAGGGTGCGTCACTGAGAGCAAAATCCCTGAATAAATCGGGGGCATGTGAAGGTTGGGGGAGCCCTTGCTTTTCTCTCAGCGAGTTGTCAGGGCCCAGGGTAAGGAAAGTAAGTTTCCCTGAACTATGGTTGTGACGCTGTACCACATATTCTTCACAGTGATATTACTATGATATGATTATAGCAACATTATGATGCATTTTATGCAAGATGGGTCGTGTATGGTGTCATTGAAAAGATTATATCTTCTGAATATTATCCTGTTTGTATGCATGTATCATTTTTGTATCTGAAGTTATAAATACTGACTATATATCTGTACTTCAAATCTAGTTACTCCTGGGTAATGCCCACTAGACAAGATGCTTTCAGTCTAGATAGTGGGTGCGGAAGGACCTATTCAGGGCAATGGGCCACCAGGAAAAACAACAAGCCTTAGGAGAAGCTTATCCCCCATGTGGTGAGCCTTCCTGAGAATGCTACAGACAGCCCGTGAGTGATGGCTGCTATAACTCTACAAGGACATGTGACTAGGCCACATGATGCTGGACTCCATCTTGGGATATCAGTATTTTTCCACAAACTGGTCTGGGAACCAAGCTTTTAAACAAAGGGTTTCTGCCATTTGCAAAAAACTGTATAAGGCACGTAGTGACATCATCTGTGGTTCTTCATTCCCCACAAGAAGATTCCTGGAAACACTTCAGGAACAAAGACTGAACTGGGGGAAGTGCTGGACCCAAGCTAAAGGGATTTCTAGCCTGCATATGAGACACCTGGGGATTCCAAGCTGCAAGCAAGTGTAGCTTGTGCCTCAAGAATCTACAAGCCTTCCTGTACCACCAGTTAGGGTGAGAATCTGCTATTCATATCCAGTCTATTTAGTATATTAAGCTTAGTTTGTGTATATTGTTTATTTGCTAGGTAATCTGTTATCACTTGAAATCTATCTTTTGTAGTTAATAAACCAGTGATCTTTGACTGGAGTGCTTAGGGAAAATCTCTGCTTGGTTAACACAAGTGTGCATTGTTTTCTTCACATTGATGGAGAGGTGGACCAGGTATTAAACCCATATACTGGCCAAACTTGACTAGGGCAGGATGGTGCTGCTCTGGGGTCCTAGTCTGGGAAGCTGGTGGTTAGAGAGCCTGCACATAACTGCAGCTGGGTGTGTCCCTACCAGTGTGATGCTGGTGAAAGTGCAGGCTGGAGGGCTTTGCAGATTGTCACAGCAGTACAGTGTGAGAGGGAGCCCAGGTTGGTGGGTCAAGGGGCTCACTGGTACCCCACTTCCAGGTAGCACCCCGGGGGGAACCTGTCACAATGGCTAAAATTCCAGGAGGACAAATTGCCTGTAACCAGAGATATTCCATCCTCAACTCTCTCTTCCACATCACTGGGTGTGAGTAACTGGTCACTGCACTCTTTTCCTTGTTTGTACCGACTCTAGCTTCCTTCAGAGGACGTGAGCGTTCTGTTAGGTACAAACCTCTCTGGGATTAAGGGGAAGGGACAACAGTCTGCTGTGCAGCATGAGTACTTTGGGTCCAGGAGCAGATAGGTGCCTCTTCATTTAGCCATTATTGTCTCGGGGGAATGAGGGGTAGGAAAAATCCCTTGGAATAGCAAACACCAGAGCCAAATACCATTACAGTCTCTGCCACTAACTTTCTTTTTGGGTTGTGTTTTCTGCAAGGGAAAAGTGGTGGAGCTGAAGTTCAGCTCTCTCTTCCAAGATGAAGAGTGAGACCAGCCTGGTCTCAAGACAGATGCCAGGCAGGACCATCTGAGCAGAAAGTGGCTGTTGCTGTCACTAATATAAGTGTCTGTCTGGTAAAGGCTGTGGTGACAGCTGTGATGACTACAGAGAGTGCTTCCCTTTAGTTGGGACTTAGATTCTAATAAAAGGTTCCCAACTGGGTGCAGAAGGAGAATTTCCCCATCTTGGAAGCTGCTGATCTTCTGTTGTTTGGGAAGATATGCTCCTCCCTGCCAAGAGCTGGAACCAGGAAGGTGACTACAGGTGCCGATTTTTCTTGCTTTCCTTTTTTACTCTCTTCTGTGTTGGCCAACACACTGTCTCTCTGCCTGTCCTGCTCTGTCTTCCTTCACGGACTTGTACACCTGCCCATGTCCCATTGCGATTCAGACATATAGGGGTCTAAAGCTGTTTGTACAGGGGGGTGGATAGTGGTCATGTTGGGTACAGATATATGGTGGAGAGAGGGTGTGAGAGAAGGAC